>NC_141148.1:41580447-41810447 GCF_053477565.2 Lygodium microphyllum
TGGGTGGCTTATGTGTGCCTCCCCCACTATGTCTCACACTCTCTCTCATTTTTCTTCTTCACGGACATACACACACACACTCTCTCTCTCTCTCCTCTCATTCTTCTTCGTGTGTTTCTTTTTCCTCCTCCTCCTCCTCCTCCTCCTCCTCCTCCTCCTCCTCCTCCTCCTCCTCTCTCTCTCTCTCTCTCTCTCTCTCTCTCTCTCTCTAATCATGTGATTGGTGAGTGCATGTTGATAATGTTCTGACATTTAACTCCCAGAGAGGGATTTCAAGTCATGATAGAACCATTAGGGGATGTCACCGACGAAGGATGCATAAAGTTCAAACTATGCCTTTTCACATTGAGATTGCAAGTGTGGTGATAATGAACTAGCTCTCGATAGTTTGGTGTGGATTTGACGAATGCTTTGCCATCAGCAGTAGTGGTTGCAATGGCCTTAATCATGTGATTATCGAGTCACATATTAATAATG
This sequence comes from Lygodium microphyllum, assembly GCF_053477565.2. NCBI lineage: Eukaryota > Viridiplantae > Streptophyta > Polypodiopsida > Schizaeales > Lygodiaceae > Lygodium > Lygodium microphyllum. Next base: position 41,580,925 of record NC_141148.1, read on the forward strand.
TTTCGGTGTCTAACTACCAAAATGGGGGGAATCATAATGGAGTGGTTTATGAGAGTGTGTCTCACCATGTTGAAATTGTAAATGGGGATAATGAGCCAGTTGAACAACATGTTGACATAAATTTGGCTATGATGCATGTTGATCATGTTATGCCTAATTTTTTAACATTAACAAATGGTTGTGATGTTGGGAATCATTTCAATGTGGAAAATTCCATAGTTAATGTGTCACATCTTGATAATATTGCTATTTTTAATCCCCAAAATGGTGATTTGTGCTCCATTTTACATGCTTTGCCTACAAGGGATGTTCATCCGACAACAATGGTATTGCTATTTCAAGAGCCGAACGTGCATTTAATGGGAAGTTTTTCTGAGATATATGAGAGGTGTTTAGCTAAGTTGTGGAGATGCGAGACTCGGGTACAAGGGTCGAATTTTTTTGGAAAGCACTACTGTCAAAATGGAAAAGTAATGTTGCCACCATTGCAATGTCCACCACAACCATTGCATGGTTTGTTGCATGTTATGCACCCTCAGAGTAGGGTATTTAAAAATAACATACAAGCATACAATAGTGCTCTTGCAATTGTATCACTCAGAGCTAATGCTGATGAGCTGCCTATTGTCGAGAATGGTTACACCTTTACAATGCATGGCTCTGTTTATCACCATATAGGTCCTTTGCTTCCTAATGATGTGCAACATCAAGAAAGGCCAAGATTTGTATAACTCTATGTTTATGATACTAAGCATGAGTTGTTTAATCGATTGGGGGTTATGCATGATTTATTACCAAATTTGCTTGGGGATCTTCAATGTATGATGTATGACATAACATATATGCACAAGCTTTTAGGTTTGTGGGTATGCAACTACAAAATAATCCTATGCAAGAACTAAGAACTAGTATTTTTGGTTTTCAAAGAACTAGCAAACAATACTTTGGTCCTACAGCAACAACCAAGGTTGTAGCTATCATGACAAGGCAAGGTGATGAGAATACTCTTGATCGTCGAGATATTCATGTTTATACTTGGGGTGGTAAATGTATTGCTATTTCAAAATTGCATAAAGCATATATGCCAATGCTATATGTCCTCCTTTTTCCTATGGGAGATGATGGTTGGTATGTAAAGGTTCCCTATAGTAATGTCAATGTTCCTATTAACATATATGATTTGTCCAATAAAAATTGTATTACCCAAATGCAATTTTATGCATTATGTCTTCAGATATGCAAAGATACTGAGGTGTGCATATTGTGTGGCGGTCAACTATGGCAACAATTTATCGTTGATGCTTATTGTAGTATAGAGCAGTGCAGGTTAACTTGGTGTCACCAGAATCAATTAGTGTTACGATTGGAGGCCTATAAAGGCTTAGGTAAACAATAATGGGCCAATGCAGATTGTTGGTGCCTCTGTTGGCAAGATGATAGTTTTACCATTGTCATTCATGGGTGGGCCAAGGCACATGTATCAATTATATCAGGATGCCATGGCTAAAGTGCAATGCAAGGGAAAACTTGCTCTTTTTATAACAATGACATGAAATCCAAAGTGCTTGGAGATAAATAATACTTTATTGCCTAGACAAATTGCTTATGACCATTCGGATTCGATAGTTTGCGTGTTTGATAAAAAAACATGCTGATTTAATGTACACGTTGTAGAAGGACCTCTTTGGAAAGGTTGTGGGCTATGTTACTGTGATTGAATTCCAAAAGAGGGGGCTACCACATTCTCATAATTTGCAAGTTTTAGAGCGGTCTTTTTGAAGCATGTCACTATGATAGACTGGTTTGTGGTGAGCTGCCAAATAGAGTTAAGTTTCTAGCCTTATTTGAGACAGTTTCAAAATGCAACATTCATGGTCCTTGTGGAGGATTGAACCCCAAGATTTTGTGCATGGAGAAGGGTAGATGTACTAAAGAGACTACTAGCGAAAAGTAGTGGGCATGACAATGGTTGATAGTTCTGGCTATCCCATCTATCGAAGAAAAGATGATTGAAACTTTAAGGTCATAAATGGTAATGTTATTGATAATCAATGGGTTGTGCCATATAATCCTTACTTGAGTAAGAAATACAATGCACACACAAATGTGGAGGTGTACTTGATAGTAGCAGCAGCTGCTTTGTATAAGTATATGTACAAGGGACATGACCGTGCAACCATCAAATTTTCTGTTGGGGTTGATTCAACAAGAAATGGTGGCAATCTTCATGAAGTGGATGAGATTCAAAGTTATTTGGATGCACGATATGTTTCGGCCTCCTCTGAGGCATGTTGGCAAATCTATGATTACCAATTACACGATGAAAAGCCTGATAAATAGCATTTGCAAGTGTACTTACCTTGTGAGAATTATGTGGTGTTTCGAGATATAGATAATATACCAAATGTTGTGTAGAATGAAGACCTCCAGAAAACTACTCTTACTGAATGGTTTGTGTGCAATCACATTCATTTAGAGGCTATGACTATTTGCTATCAAGACTTTCTAGTGTATTGGGTGTGGAATGCACGACATCAGATGTGAACTAAGAAGAAGTGTGGGAATACATGTGATCGGATGTATTTTGTGGCGCCTACCTGTGGTGAGCTCTAGTATTTGTGGATGCTTTTAACATAGTGTCCGGGTGTACTTATTTTGAAGATTTGCATACTGTTGATAATGTGAACTATGATACTTTTAGGGATGCTTACATTGCAAGGGGTATGTTGTGGAGAGTGATGATGAGTATGCTGTGAGCTTGGAAGAAGCTACCTCTGTGCAAATCGGTGCTCAATTCCGTACTTTGTTTGTTGCAATTTTGGTCATTTGTGAGCCAGCTTGGCCTGGCCATCTATGGAAAATATTTTTGGTATCGATGGTAGAGGATATCATGTATAGATTGCAGCTACAACACATGCATGCCTCTCTTGATATTGTGATTTTTGTTCCAATGCAGGTGCTAAAGAGAGAGGTAAGACTATTGCATTGCCCATGCAATTGCAAGTAGAAACTGTGGGATCATTTCCTACTTCACCTTCACATGTTTTTCTTGAGAATGAAGATTTTGCTAATGATTCCTCAAAAAAGAGGAAGCTTTTTTTCTATTAGGCATCTTGGAGACATTGTATTTTTTTGTTGGAATCAGCCATTTACCTGTGGTGCTTGGTGTCTTACACTTGGCCTTTGTGGCTTGTTGATGGAAAGTAGGATCTCTTATACCTTCCCATCATGGCATGATCAATGGAGAGATGCCGAAGATATTAGCGTCTAGCTCTATTTTATCTATGAATGTCCTGCTTGGAGATAAGAACGATTTCTCAAAAAAGGAGAGAGCTTCATTTTGACTAGGACTATTAGAGAAATTCTTTTTGTGGTGCTTGGTCTTTGTTTAAGTTATGATCCATTTTAGGATAACATTGTTGTTTCTAAATATTGCACGAAACAAGCATGTGATTCCCTACATTAGTGTAAAGATTGTTTCTATGTCTAGCATTTTGTATTACAAATTTAATAAACTACTTTTAGTTTTAAGTTTGATGTGTGTGTGTGTGTGTGTGTGTGTGTGTGTGTGTGTGTGTGTGAGAGAGAGAGAGAGAGAGAGAGAGAGAGAGAGAGAGAGAGAGAGAGAGAGAGAGAGAGAGAGAGAGAGAGAGAGAGAGAGAGAGAGAGAGAGAGAGAGAGAGAGAGAGAGAGAGAGAGAGAGAGAGAGAGAGAGATGGAATGAGGAGATGATAGAAAATAAAATAAAACAAAAGGCTTAGATAGAGAGAGGGAGAAATAGGATCTATAAACACCATATTGGGGAATATGGAAATTTTCCATAAGTTTGGGACACATGGTCAAATCTTTGGATTTGTCATAACTTGAACACTATAACTCCAAATCTGGCGCTCTATAGCTCTATATATTCCATTTTTCAAGCCCTTTCCAATGATAGGTCACATCATATGGTTTTGAGAAACTTATGGGCATGTTATCCAGGTGCCACCTTTTCTAGTATTCAAAAAATGGGAATTGGGAGATTCTCAAACTCACTAATATTGTGTTTATAGAGAGCGAGAGAAATAAAACATCTTAGAAATGGAGAGGGGAAAGATGAGAGAGAAAGAGGAGAAATGGATTACTGGGTGAATTTGCCGTGCGATAGCACATCAACTTCACTTGCCGCTTTGCGGCAGCTTCGTGTGCGAAGCTTTGCATGCGCAGAATGCTAGTATACATTGTCTATGAGGATGCTCTAATGTTCTATTAAAAAATATTCATTTTGTTCATCATTTTTTAATGTTAATATATACTATGACAATGGTAATCTTCAAGGTGATTAAAGGTTAATTTGTTCAACTTCTTCTCCACAACACTTCAAGACATTATGCCCAACATTTCACACGCTTATGGATGAAAGAAAAACTTGGACTAATTTGGCTATATGACAATGTTTGTAGCCATCAATAACGTCAATAATGTTGTAGGTTACATGAATATCTTTACATCCATAAAAAATGATATTTATTGGATCATGATCAATCATCCTTTTATACCCAGTAGCACGAGTCAAGAACATTAATGTGTGTGTGCATTGAGTCTACATCTATATTGATATGCTTGAGATCCTAAGTGTCCACCATGTATGTTTAATATACATTAATTTGAGATACATTAAGTTACATCTTATAAGTCATCAACCAACTTTTGTAACACACATATATAGATACATAAGTGCATAGGTACATAGATGTGTACTTTGAAGCAACTAAGTCTAGGGACTAGGGACTACTTCTTATTACTCTCGATCAACACCCTTTGCAAAAGTAAGTTTGTAAGCCTTTGAGGTTGAAGGTTGCATATCCCAAAGATTACTCTTAAATAAAAACCTTATTTTGAAGGTTTTGTCTTCCATCCATACCAACGTATGACTGGCTTGCATGCATCAAGTGTTTACCCTTGCCGTCTTTGAAGTTTGTTGTCATGGAGAGAATAAGAGGATAATATTAAGTTCAAAAAAATAATAGAAAATTGATTTATCTATAAAAGTTATGACACACCTCCACTAGCCACATATCATAATTTTAAAAGCCTTTAGATTCACTCAAACATTCAGTTCACATAGTGCCAATTTCATTTCAATGGATGTTGAAAATATATGCTATTAGTTGAATTTTTTTTTGATTTACATATGCAATTTTCTTTTCAGAATATGGATCACACACACACACACACACACACACACACACACACACACACACACACACACACACACACACACACAAGCCCCATGAATGCATGCACTGTCACACATTTTTGCATAAACTGAAAACCCCTAGTAAAATATTAGATAGGTTGGACTTTTTGTGCTTAGGTGTTTGCATCACTATTTATCTTGTTTCTTTCTAGCTAGATTTTTTGTATTTGATTAGACTAAAAATTAATTTTGTCATTATTTTGAATTTGTTGTGCTTGAGAACTTGATTGTCTTAGTTAAGATTGGTGTTTTCTTAGATGGATTGGAGCTAGATTTTGTCAGTAGCTATTGGACATCCTAAATCAGGTATACATTCTTGACGATATCTTTGCACATCACAGGGATTATGGATTCACGAGCACTCATGTTGCACTTGTTGGATGCATTGCACTCATGGATCATCTCATGATCCTCTCTAATTACTTCCATACCATGGGTTGGATTAATACACTCTTTGCACCATTGTTGAGAACTAACATGGCATACTATCCACTACAGCTAGATGTAGTAAATCTTAGATACATGCACACTTGAGAGAGCACCTTTTATTGTGCATGCACTATTCCTTGAACTCATGAAAATTGAGATATTCATCACAGAATTTGGAACCTCATGCTGAGCGAGAAAAGTGGTTGGGTGAGTTTGAAGGTTGTGAAGGATTCCTTCAATAGTGACATGGGTTTTTTTACTTGGTCAACATCTTGAGGACCATTATATCTTAAGTGTTTATGAGATCTGGGAGGGTGGAGAGGAGTACAATTATTTCTTTCACTAAGAGATAAGGGGTGCACTTTAAGGATTCAAAATGATCAAGGAACTATGTTTGCATTTTACACAATGCATTGACACTTGTAAACACGCTAGGCACAATCTTTTATCATTGCATTCATCTTTTTGTGTGTAATATTATTTGTGTGATAGCATGGCATAGATTTTGATTTTTGCATTTCTTCAAAATCATATGTGATTGAGGACAGAGTTCCACTTCAAAGCATGTTCTTTAGGACACATTGCATGAACAAAAGTAGGCATATCTAAAGAAAATACCAATTTTTGAAGACTCTGGAGCCCCGAGAGGAACACCAAGGAAAAGGGAATTGCTTCGTCTTCTTCAGCATCAGCTTCAACTCTGCAACCACGACCCCATCTCTACAAATCTCCAAAACATAGCTCGTACACGAAATCCAATAGGAAACCACCACATTCGTTTGACATAAATGAACTCACAACACAAACACTAATACACAACACAACCATTTGAATGACTTCTTCAAAAAGAGAGGTGTTCATTAAAAGCTTCCACCATACATTGGAAAGGTATCAATGAAGATGATCCCTCTTAAAAGATTGATATTGTCGGAATCGATCCATAGATAAGGATTCATCTACAAAGTTTTTGGGAGGATTTTGGAAAAATTGGAGACAACACATCCTTTCCAACAGGACCAAGTATCTGCTAGGCAAACAGAGGGCATGAAAATACAGTATCTCCAGTTGTTGAGAATCAATGCTAACATTGACATTCATGCACAACTTTGGAATAGGCTTTGAATTAGTATGAGAGTGCCTATGCATATATGCCAGGTACCAAGCAAAGTGAGCAGTTAATCTCACTGAGGGATCTGCAGACTGTGAATACTGTTGGGCAAAATGAACATAGTTTTGATAAGCTTGACTGGAAGCTATCCATTCTCCTGGAATTACTGGCCAATTAATCTGTGGTCCTGTAAGGCAATCATCCGAACTCCATCCCCTTCTTCTGGAAATCTGATTATCAAAACCATCACAGTCACTAACCAACTGAGGTGGTTGAGATATGGAAGTGTTAGGAGAGGGTAGTGGAATAAGGAAGAGTGGATGTAGGGAGGGATAGGAAAAATCATAAAAGGAAGAAAAGGTTAAAGAAGGAGTGGCAGAAATTTGTAAGGAATCACTAAGGAACGGTGTTAACTGATAAATAGGAAATGTGGAGGGTACATTAATGAGGGGTGAAGGACAGGGTGGAGAAGGGGAAAATACCCTATCCTCAATAAAGGAACAATAAGTGAAAATAGGAATTTGAGGGAAAGATGAAGGTTGGAAAAGAAGTGGTAAAATAATTGTGGAATTAGATTGACAAAGGGAAAAATATATAGCATAGCGGTGAGCCATTTGTTGATAATAGAGGAGGGTAGGAACAGAAGGTCCTAAGAGAGATCGTCTATGATAGGCATCAAAGAAGGTAGCATCAAATGGATTATGTTTGGAAAGATAGGTTAAGAGATCCATCCTCAGTTGGTTAGTACTCTGTACAAAGGTAGGAGCTATGTTTTGTCTTTGATTGAGGACCACCGAATCAATCATGGGATGCCACGAATTATCCTGACAATCAGCTACTTTGGAGGAATAACTCTGGAACATATCAGCTATGCGCAACTCCAAATGATTGACATATAAAACAGCCTGTAAGACCACATCCCCCACATACCATGCCATATCTACCTCATCTGGGATTAACAAATCTCCTCGGAGATACATGTATGACATCAACATGGTATCTGGCGTGACAGAATCTTCAAAGACCATTCTGACTACCTCTGTCAACAACTTAGCAGACCAAGCCCCACTCCAACCATCCTCTCGAAAAGGTAAATCCATCGTGGAAAGCTTCATATAGAAAACCAACTTCTGTAAGTGGTAGTGGACAAAGAAAGAATGGTCTGGTAAGACATATTCCTGAAACTGCTCAAAGGTAGACATAACAAGTCCATTCTGGACTGCAATCATTCCACTTTATCTTGGAATAGAGGGCACAAAGTAGCCTGTCTCTGTAAGGCAGCCAAGTCCTGCTGTGAAAGAGAAGAAATTAATGGAACAGGAGGGCTTGGAGGAACAGAGCGGGACTTTGCAAGCTGATCTTGCAACTGCTGGATTTGGGAGGCTTGGTTGGCCACTGTGTCATTAGCCATCTGTAAAGCTGAAAGCTTGTCATCTAAAAGAACTTGGAATTCTTTCGCTTCGCTGGACATCCTCTCCTTCTCTGCTGAAAGGCTAGTAACCTGGGATTGAGCCTCGAGTAACTGGGTCTTCAATGAAGAAATCTCATCGCTTTGGGTGGCAACCAGTTGGGTTTGCTGTTCCATTTGCTTAAATAAATCTGCTAGGGTATTCTTAGCAGAAGCTAACTCAGATGTTGCCTTATGCAACTGGTCTTTGGACTGCATGAGCTCCTCATAGAAAGATGCGTACAGCTATTGAACACAGGCTGTCACTGACAACTCAATGGAACTTTGAATATCCTTGCAGAGGAAAGGAATGGCATCTCCTGAAACGAGACTGTTCAGGGAGGGAACTGAGATCTCCAAAGATCCTTCTCTATGTGCTCGGAACAGGTTATTGCAAGTGAGATACCCAGGGAGTTCACTGCCAGAAGTAGCAGGGATAGGCACTGAGGGAAGTACAGCAGGGGCTTTATCCGCTACCCTCTTCAAGAGTTTGCGCTGTATGACCAGGGGAGGCGGAGAATCATCATCCTCAATGTCAATGGGTGCTGACTCTTCTGAAGGTGGAGGAGGAGGTACTGGATCTGATGGAGGAGGTGGAGGCACAGTCTTCTGTAAACCTGAATAGGTCAAGAAGGCAGACAAATATGATCCGTAGGTAACATTGGTAACATTACCCCTAGTGACTTTAACAAAATGTTGATCCATTTTAGTAAGGAAGGTATGTGCTCCAATCAATAGCAACTCCTTTCAGCACCATCCTGGAAGCTGTAAAAAGCTCTTTGGACAAATAGTGGGATGGCGTTTTGGCAGGCATGAACCTGTCCTGAAGGAACTGACAGATCGTCTTCCATACGGGATCAGTGATCATAGAAAAAGAAACTCCTGAAGAGTTTATCACCTTCTTAACGTCAAGGACTTCCCTTGTCTGCTTTTGCAACAGCTTGAGAATCTCTTCATTAGAGAAGAGCTGACGAGTGGTCACAAAAGGTTCTCCTTTGAAGGGTAAAGATAGAGCCTTCCCTAAGCCGCGAGATGTCAAAGTCATAGACATTCCTTGGACTACGCCTATCTTCTTGCTGTAAGAGGCCAGGAACTCATCACATAAGGACGGATCCTCTGGAAGCAATGGAAAAGGAGTGGCCACAAAAGCAGCAAGTCCTGCCTTTGTGAGGGGCTCAAAAGTAAGTAGGGACGAGTAATCCCTACTAACTAATGGGACGTACTGGATAGGGGGAGGAGCATGAGAAGGTGCCATTCAGATGGTTACACACACACCACAAACACAGACAATCAAGGAGAATGCCTGCAAAGCAATAGACAAAAACCAAGGATAAGAGAATTACCAATAAAACGTGACTCGACCAACTAACCCCAAGCAGACCACATCCTAGAAAAAATTTGACATGACCTTGAGACAAATGCGACCGAAAGCTTCATGCGATGCATCAAACAAACACCCTGAACCCCGTATCAGGCAATAAAAGAAGAAAAAAAACTGCATACCGTACCGTAACTAAGACAGTAAACCAAAATAAGATCAAATCCGACACATATCAATACGACATCTGTGATAAACCAAGACTGGACCATGGAAAATAACACTAATGACTGCGCAAACCCATCCTACGAAACGGTTCATTGAAAAGGGGAAGTAAGTGCAGTGAGGGGGGAATTAATTTAATGAAGGGTTGATTTTAATCAATTATTAAAAATGGGTGAATTTTTATTAGGTGATAAACCTTAACAAGAAAACGGTGGTTCCTTATTAGTAATTTAAATTACCAATTATTAAGTGAAGCGGTGCAGTTATTCGATTCTCGGACTTCGATTCTTGACTGGGTCTCTAAATGCAATTCATTATTTACAAATTAAAGTGATGTGGAGCGCTTTTTTGCCAGCGCGTGCTCATGTGACGGCTGGTTTATTTTAATTAAAAATTTAAAGTTCCTCTTTAGCGCACGTAGCGCGTGCTAAGTGAACGGCTGGTTTATTTTAATTAAAAAGAATGTGTGTTTAGCGCGAATGCGCGTGGAAATTGTGGGTGAATTAAAGGGTTCATTTTAACAATTAATTTGTGATTAAGGGGGAAATGAAAAGAAATAAAGCACATAAAATAAATACCTGGAAGAGGTGTGTATGTAATGCAGAAATGCGCACGGAAGAGTCCACCAAAAGAAGGGAATCCAAGAAAGGAAAAGTAAAGATCACTGATGAAACAACAATGACAACACCTTAGCGGATGTGTGGATTTGGTTTGTGTTGGTTGTTTATGTTGATTTTTATTTTTTATTTTTTTATTTTTTAATTTTATTTTTTTATTATTTTTTTTGTATTAAGTTGTGATTATTTATGGTGGAATAAATGGAAAATGAGCAAGGGAGGTGAGGGGAATTTTTTAGAATTTTGTAGAATTTTTTTAGAATTTTTTACTATTTTTAAATGAAATTTCTACATGTATTGGCAACTTGGAGGTTAAATTAGGAAATATTGAATTTGCAGAAATTATAGGGTAGGCAATTGCCAATGGAAAAATTCCCACAAATTGGCAAAATGCAAAAGGAATTTTTAGAAATTTTTTTGAAATTTTTTAATGGAAAAATTAATGTAGTGATTAATTAAGTCACCTAAATCACATTAATTAGATAAGTCAGTTAGGCATAAGTTAGTTCAGTCTGGTTAGTGGGGTAAGTCATGTTAGTCTACCTAAGTCAAGTCAGGTTAGGCTAGGTTGCTTAGGTGAGTCAACTAGGCTAGGTTAGCTAACTAAGTTAGGTTAGTCAACTAAGGTAAGTTAACTAGGTTGGGGTTAGTCAACTAAGTTAGGTTAGGTTAGTTAGGTTTGAACTAACTAGGGTTAGTGTTCTTAGTTAGGTTAGTTAGGTTAAAACTAACTAGGGTTAGTGTTCTTAGTTAGGTTAGTTAGGTTAAAACTAACTAGGGTTAGTGTACTAACCAGAATAGGGTTAGTGGAGGCAGTTAAGGGTAGTGGTGGTGGGGAGAGGAGGTGGTGGTGGCGGCAGATGCGGCGGCGGCGGCGACTCCTGGCGACAGCGGCGGCAACTCCTGGCGACTGCAACACGGCGCGGCGGAAGGGGGGGGGGCGTTGGCGAAGCACAGGAGGCTGGGGGAAGGGAAGGAGAAGGCGACGGGCTGGGGGGAGGCGGAGATGGCGGGGGGGGGGGGGGGGGGGAAGAAGGGGCTGCGGGAGGGAGTAGACAGGAGATGGCGGGGGGGGGGGGGGGGGGGGGAAGAAGGGGCTGCGGGAGGGAGTAGACAGGAGATGGCGGGGGGGGGGGGGGGGGGGAAGAAGGGGCTGCGGGAGGGAGTAGACAGGAGATGGCGGGGGGGGAAGAAGGGGCTGCGGGAGGGCGCTGGCGGGGGGGGGGGGGGGGGGGGGAAGAAGGGGCTGCGGGAGGGAGTAGGCGGGAGGAGGGGAGAAGTAGGGGCTGCGGGCGGGAGTAGGCGGGAGATGGCGGGGGGGGGGAAGAAGGAGGGGCTGGGCACGCAAGAGGGAGGAGGTGGAGAAGAGAAGAAAGGAGGGAAGGAGAAGCACGGACGTCGGGGGGGGAGGAAGGAGAGAGAGAGAGGAGAGAAAGAAAGAGAGAGAGAGAGAAAGAAACGGGCGGTTGGGGGGAAGGGGTGGGCAGTTAGGGGAAAGGGGTGGGGGCCCATGGGGGGGCCATGGGGTGGGCAGGTGGGGGGAAGGGGTGGGGGGCAAGGGCGCATACCCCCGTCCCGCGCTCGTGCGCGGGGCGGGGTAAAAAAATTTGCCGTGACGGGAGTGAAATGGCGCTGGGATGACAGGACGGGTGACGCGGACACGACCGGGGCGCGTGGAGACTCGTAAAATCGAAAAAGGGCGCGTTCACGCGCAAAACGGGCGTGAGAAAAACGTAAAAATAAAGAAAAATTAATAACTCCCAATCCGGACGTCAAAACGACATAGTGTAAAAACAAAAAGTGGGCAGGACGACAGAGGGAAAACAAGAAAAATATATGAAGGAGGTTCTGGAGGGGTAAAGGGCGGTCACGTGCAAAAAACACAAAAAACGAACCAAAAACACAAGTAAAAATTAATAGCGAAAAATCGGTGCATCGGAATGAGGTGCAGAAAAAAGGAAAACTATGCAGAAAGATGTGCCCGACAATCCTATCACATCAAAACATAATTCTGACGGAGATAAGACGCGTTCACATGGGAAAAACCCAAAAAACAACCTTGAAAATAGGATCGGAAATTAATATCAGGCGAACCGTACACCGGAATGACATGCAGTAAGAAGGAAAAATGTCCGCAAGAAGAAGTGGCACAGGGGTAATACGTTAAAACGCAGTTCCGGTGGAGGTAAGAGGGGTTCACATGTGAAAAACTCCAAAAATTCTCCCGAAAACGCATTTAAAAATGAATAAGTAAAAATCCGGAAGTCGAAAAAGGGTGGAGGAAAAAGGAAAAAGGTCGAGGAAGGCACCGGGGACACGGCTGTCAAATCAACTTGGAATTCCGATGCAAACAGGGTAGGTTCACATGGAAAAATAGCAAAAATACACACGAAAAAGTCGTGAAAACCCAGAAAATTAATATTGGACAAACCGTGTATCGGAATGACACGGAGTAAAAAGGAAAAATGTCAGGGGGAAAGTGCTTGGCAGGGCTAGGACGTCAGATCCTAGTTTCGAAGCAAGAAAAGCGCGTTCACATGGGAAACCGGCTAATTTGCGCAAAATGCTTCAAAAATTAATAACTCGAAAACCGTGCACCGGAATAGGGGTAGGTAAAAAGGAAAAATGGTCAGTTCAACGGGAGGAACAGGGCTATGAGGTTGGATTTGGACTTCAGTGAACGTAGGGTACATTCACATGGAAAAACCTCAAAATCAAGGAATGAAGGAAAACTGCAGGGGAACAGCCCCAAGGGTGGGTGGAACATAACCGGAAGGGTGGGAAGGGATCCCATTATGGTAAAAGCAAGGCAAGGCATTCATGCATGAACAGGTTAAGGCAAATGCAGAAGATATGCAATATAGACGCGCAGGGACGCGTCCCCACACTTAAGACCTCAATGGATAGGGTTAACCGAGCAACAAGGACCTAGGACCACACCACAGACCATCCACTAATGTCCCCACACTTAAAACATGATCGGCACAAAGAAACCAAAGTGTAGGGTTAGATAAACTTGGCCCGTTTCGTCAAAAATCAAGGTTGAGTATCGATGGCACGTCCAGTGTGGTTGTCGGCGCTGGAGGGACCAAGGCATCTTTACAGCGCACACGTCTGTCATGGCAGGGATCACGCGGAAGCACCCAGGGAGGTAGCTGATGGAAGGAATCGCAGGAAATTCGTCGATGATGAGGGATACTACACTCAACTCACAGTCACTCAAACGAGATGAAAGAACAGTCACTCGCCCCATGACTAATATCACTCGAGGAAGAATGAGTAAAACCCATATCTCATACCCGGTTGAGGAATCGACAAGGGGGAAATGGTGCAGAAGGAGTATGCCAAGGTGCACAGTTGATGGTGCAGTAGTACGTCCAACCCGTCTGGCATAGGTGTAAGGAGGAAGGCAAGGGAGCCTTACAGTGCAGTGTACAGAACAGGGTGATGTGTCTTGTGATGACAGTAAAGACCCATCCCGTGGGTGCATAGGGAAACGGGAACATACCTGACTCCAAGTGTCGTAACGTCCCTCAATCTCACCTCTCGGTAAATGATTGAAGAAACTCCAGTCAAACTCAACCCACCCTCTGTCTCACGCTCTGTTGATAGTTACAGGAGGGCAGCCTTTTCCTGAAACCCATTGATGTAATCCTCACAGGCACTTGTGCAAAGATTGTATGCCTTGTGCGCATTTGATGGTGCAACTGTGCATCCCGCCCTGTGCCGGCATACGGTGCAAGAAGGAAGGCAAGGGAGCCTTATAGTGTAGTGCACAGAAACAAATTGTGCTTTGTGCTTTGAGAGGCCCATCTTGTGCGTGCAACACTTCATTCACACTACTCACCTCTCATTTGATTGGAAGGGAAAAGACTGGTCACTCGCCCCACCCTCTGTCTCACTCGTTGTTGATAGATACAGAGGGCAACCATACTCACTTCCCCATCCGGTTAGGATGAAAGCTCACATCACTCGATCGTTTGTCGATGAAGATCGCGTCATCAGTTGTTAAAGAGGCGTACCCAGGGAGGTAGCCATCAAATTGATTATTGTATTGGATAGGAACATGTTGTCTGCTAGAGGACAGTTAGACGCTTTGCAGAGAGACCCATGACACAGCGTACCAAGGGAGGTAGCTTCGGAATTGAATCCTAGGAATATCAATTAATGAATCCACTTTCTGGACTGCTGGGTGTTACCACCTTTTCCACAGCCAGCTTCCCGCCCAAGGGTGTTTACCACCTTTTCTTGGAACGAGGCCTGCTATGACAGGGAATTGCTTCCTTTTCTCTCATAACAGATTTGTTTGTTTGTTGTTTTTTTTTTCTTTTTTTTTCTTTTTCTTGTTTTTCCCTATTCCCGAGGGTGTTTCCACCTTTTCTCGAAGAATAGGTCATCATGACAGGGACCTAAGTCATTTTCTCCCATGACCGATATGTTTTGTTTTGTTTTTTTTTTCTTCTTCTTTTTTTCTCTGCAAATTGAGCAAGGGAATGGTAGAAAGACCATTTGTCAAAACCCACCTCGCCACTGTCGCTGGTGGAAAATAGAGGATAAGAGATCAAGGCTGGAAGGGGGGTTTGAGGGGACAGAGGGTTGCGTCCACTTCATTAGAAGTGACTGAAGAACGACTATTAGAAGTAGCATCATAACAAGTCCAGTGCCGCGCCAACGAGGGAAAGGATCAAGTGTCCGTAATTGTCAAGATCCCCAAGGAGGGAAGTACTTCTTCAGGCGATATCCATTGATCAGAAAGGGATCATCAGAGGCATCAACGGTCTGCACTTGAACAGAACCATTAGGGTTGACTGCAAGTACCTTATAGGGGCCCATCCACCGCTGCTGGAGCTTGCCAGGAAACTTGCCAAAGCGTGAATCATAGGCTAGGACCAAATCACATTCTTTGAACGCCTTGTGCTTGATGAAGCTATCATGGTAAGCCTTGCGTCGAGCTTGCGTGGCTTCCATGCACTGGAGAGCCATCCTGCGAATTTCGTCCAAACATTTCAAGTGCAGGAGACGGCGTTGCAGTGAATCATCATCTCCCAAACGCTCTTTGATAGCCACTCTCAAAGAGGGTAGTTCCAATTCAACAGGAAAAACAGCTTCTGTTCCATACACCAACTGGAAAGGTGTCTGTCCCGTTGCTGTTTTATGGGAGGTTCTGTACGCCCAGAGGGCCTCTGTAAGTCGATCATCCCAATCACGACGATGTGCGGCGATTGTTCTTGTCAGAATCGAGTAGAGGATACGATTGGTGACTTCGACTTGGCCATTGGCTATAGGGTAATAAGGAGTGGACTTGCGATGGCGGATCTTATACAACTCTGTCAACTCTTCCATGACTTTGTTGAGGAAATGAGTGCCTCTATCACTTACCAGCTCTAAGGGACTACCAAAACGGGTGATGATATTCTCGTACAAGAACAGGGCCACGCTGTTACCATCGTCCCGCTTTAGGGCTTTAGCTTCACACCACTTTGTGACATAATCCATACATACGAGGATGTATCGGTTCTGTTTCCTTTTGGTGGGAGGGTCGATCGGACCTACGAAGTCAATGCCCCACTTCTCAAACGGCTTCAACGGAAGGATAGGTTGCAATGGCATGGCACTTGTCTTCGTGGGTTTCCCCATTCTTTGACAAGCATCACATCTTTTACAGTAATCATAGGAATCTTTGTGGATGGTAGGCCACCAATAACCTGCTAGCAGAGCCTTCCTGGCTGTAGCTTCTCCTGCAAAGTGACCTCCACATGGCTCGTCGTGGCAAGCCTTCAGAACAATCCCAATCTCATCTCCTGCAACACATCTTCTGAGCACTTCATCTTTGCCTTTCTTGTACAGTGCATCGCCTAGCAGGGTGTAGGGGGCTGATTCTAGCATGAGCTTCTTCCTTTCCCGACTAGAAATACCAGGAGGGTACTGTTGGGTTGCCAGCAGATTGGCAATGTCTGCATACCAGGGAGTGACAGTTTCTACCAAGAATAGGGAAGCATCAGGGAGGTCTGGATCATCCTACTCCTCGTCTGCAGTTTGTGGGATACACGACAGATGATGAGCCAGAACATGGGAACGACCAGGCTTAGTAATCACCTCAAAGTCAAACTCCTGGAATAAAAGGAGCCATCTCATCATTCGTCCTTTCACATCTGCTTTGTTCATCAAGAAGGACAGGGCCTCATGATCCACATAAAATTTAAAATGGGTAGATAGGAGGTAATGGCGAAACTTCTCCAGGGCAAACACCATTGCCAAGCACTCCAGCTCGGTCACTGTATAGTTCCGTTCCCTATCAGTGACTTTTCGGCTTGCATAATAGATCAGTTGATCCAACTTCGAGGAGCCCTTTTGGTAGAGGACAGCACCTAAACCTTCAATTGATGCATCAGTGTGTACATGGAACTCTTTCGTCCAATCAGGAGGTTGCAGAATGGGTGCCTCAATCAGACACTGCTTCAGAGTGTGGAAGGCTTTGTCACATTCTTCTATCCAAGTAAACTCTGCATCTTTCCTCAGGAGCTTCTGCAAGGAAGTTGCCTTTGTTGCAAAATGGGCTATAAACCTTCTGTAGTAACCCACATGACCTAAGAATCCCCTCAACTGTTTGAGGTTGGTGGGTGCTGTCAGAGCTGCGATCTTTTCAATCTTTGCAGGGTCTGTTGATATCCCTTGTGCAGAGACAATGTGGCCCAAGAGAACTCCAGAAGAGACCCCAAAGATGCATTTGTCAGGGTTGAGGGAAATCCCATACTCCCGGCATCGATCAAAGCATTGTTCCAAATGTCCCCAGTGTTCACTGATCAAACTATAGACACAAAAGTCATCCAAATATACCTCAATAAAGTCGTGCAGATGATTTTGAAATGCGGCCATCATGACTCGTTGGAAAGTAGCAGGGGCATTGCAGAGCCCAAATGGCATCACTCGGTAAGCGTAGGTCCCCCATTCTGTGGTGAAGGTTGATTTGGATTGGTCTTCTTCTGCGATTTGGACTTGGTTGTATCCGCTGAATCCATCCAAAAGAGAATAAAGCTCATGTCCTGCCACTGTGTCCAACAGTTGATCTGTGAAAGGGATAGGAAAATGATCCTTCTTCGTCTTGGAATTAAGCTTCCGGAAATCCACACATATTCGCAATTTGCCATTCTTCTTGGGTACAACCACAATGGGTGAAACCCATTCACTATTTGCCACTGGATAGATGAACTCGGCTTCCAGAAGCTTCAGCAGCTCCGCTTTCACCAATGTGGAATAATTCGGGTTCATTCGCCTCTGTCGTTGCCGTACTGGCTTGGCATCAGGCTCCAAGTCAATATGATGTTGACATATTGTGGGATCAATCCCCTTTAGATCTTTGTAGGACCACGCAAACACGTCCAAATTCCCTTTCAACAAGTTGTACAAGGTTGACAACTCCTCTTCTGGGAGGCTGCTACCCACCTTCAAGTGGCGTTCAGTGCCTTCTGCATCCGCAAGGGTTAACTGCCTTTCACCTTCTACTTCACGGATGAAGGTCCCGCGGACTGCTTCTGGATACAGATCCGACTCCTTCAAGGGAGTGATGTCCTCTTCTGATGTCCCACTAGAACCAACTTCTTCTTTTGGTGGAGACTTAGGTTGCTCCTTAAGACGTTGGAATGGGATAAGAGCCGTTTCGGGTTTGGTTTCAAAATTAATTACCTCTTGGCTTGAAGACTCCTCTTCTGAAGATGACACATCCAAGAACGTCACATAACAGGGACCCTCTGATGCCTGTTGGGTTTGTGGGACTGGTGCTTGTTGGCACGGTGCATCATCATCATCTTTCTTTGGCAAGGATAGGTTAGGACGGCAGGAGCCACTCTCAAAAGACGGCTTGTTCTTCTTAATCCATTTCTTATAAAGGTTTTGCATATGAGCATCTAGATCCATTTACCAGACCGAATGGTACCATCACCATTCTGTCCCATAGCATGAGCTCATCGGCTTCTGATGCTTCTGGAACTTCTTCCTCAAATGTATCCTCTTCAGGTGGAATAGATTCTTCCGGATCACTTTCATAACCTTCTTCATCCATATCAAACCCAATCTCTTCTGTCTCTGTTTCTGTTTCTACTTCTGTTTCTGTCTCTGTTTCTGTTTCTGTTTCTGTCTCTGTTTCTGCTTCTGTTTCTGTAGGAGCTCTGTAACAGAAGAATAGATTCTCTGGTTCCTCTCCTGTCTCTGTCTCTGTTTCCATTATGGCCATGTAACAGGGAGAGCAGTACATCCATGCTTCTATCTCACTGTCTGAAGTGATTTCCGAAGTCATTTCTGGTTCAGGCAGGAAGTATTCACCCATTGATAATGGCTTTGCATCTTTTGGAAGTCGGCTTACAGTTTCCACTGTTAAGGAATGTGCCACTGTTTTCTTGGGAAGGATCTGTTTGACAGCATCTTCGTCTGCTGACGTTCCATCTGTAGCCTCGTTAGAAGTGTCACTGCAACTCCCCCTCTCTCAACCAGCTGGCAACATCGACAAGGGGGGCATTTAAGAAAATTCATTTAATTATAAAGGGGGTTCTTAATGGGCCACATGGAAATATTACATCCTTCCCTCCTTAAGGAATCAAGATGTCCTCATCTTGAAAAGAATTGGGGGTGTTGTTGGTTGAGGGTACTCTTGTCAATCCATGTAGCATCTTCTTCTAGATAGTCCTTCCATTGGATGAGGTACTCTCTGAGGGTTCTTCTCCTCAATTTCTTTTCCCAAATGTCTAAGATTCTATTTGGCTAGAGCTCATGGACTCCTTGGCTTGGCATTACAACTTGTTGATCATTGAGTACATTGCTAGGGTTGGATAATCAGAAGATAATTCCAAGGAGGTGGATCCATGTCCTTTTTGAGAACCATACAGTTTCAGCACCACTTTGTTGGGTCCTCTACCCAAGGTCAAAGTTCCTTTAAACCAATCCGTCCTTGCTCGGGCTTCAAAAAGCCATGGTCTGCCCAGTAACAGGGGATAGGATGTACCATAAGAGTTTGGCTTCAACACCAGATAGGTTAGCCAATAATCTTTTCCAGCCACTGTAGTCTTCACATATGGGAGAATGCCCAAAGGCTTGATTCTACTCTGATCCGCCAGTCTGATGAGCCATTGGGTGGGTTGCAAACCTTGTAGGCCTAGATCCTTCATTGTCACATCCGTCATAATGTTTACTGATGAACCACCATCAATCAGTGCGTTTGCAATGAAGCAGCCTTCTATCCATACGCTAGTCTCTGGAGTACCTGGATCTAGGAAAGCATTAGCCACATCCACTTCTTTTACAGGCTCTGGAGCCTTGTTGGACTTTGTCACTGTTGAGGGAGCAATCCTTAAACCATGTCTTTTTGTCAGTATACTTTTGAATCTTTTCCGGCAACTGGGAGACAACATCAATAATTGTCGAAATGTGAGGTTTGGTCTAAAGGTATCTAGATCTCTAACTAGATCGTATTCCTTAATAGGATCCACTGGCTTCTCTAATCGGTTAGGGAATGGGGCAACACCCATTTTCATTTTCCCTCTTTCTTCCATCAGAGAAATTACAGGAGCTTCTTCTGCCACTTGTGGCACTTCCTCCTCTTCTGTATCCTGGACCTCTGGTCCTGTCTCTGTAACTCTCTGTGGCACTATAGGGCTCTGTACGGCACTGTTAGGCTATGTTCTGTTCTGTTCTTCTGGTGGAAGATTGAACTTCACTGTTCTGGCAGGAGGGTTATTCTCTTTCTGGACAGGTGGTTCTTTCCGCTTTGCACGCGTGATGGCAGCAACTTCCAATTCCACCAAATTGGAGGTAGGCTCTTGGGCCTTGGCTGGACTATCAGTAGCACTGTTTTTCACTGGGGCTGGACTTGGACAGTCTTTTGTAGTGTGGCCTTCTCCTTTGCATCGACTGCATAAGGGCTTGTAATCCACTGACCTTCGAGGATTTGGACAATTTGGTGAAATGTGTCCCTTTTCTCCGCATCTGTAACACTCCACTTCTGATCTCTGACCACCGCCAGACTGTCTTTCTCTGTAACTTTGGGAAGGAAATCTTCTGGGTCCGAAATTAGGACCAAACTCTCTAGGCTTGGGTCCAATATCTTGTGTTGTCATTTTGGATTCCAGCAAGTTGAATCTTGCGTCTTCTTCCTTCCTTCTCCTATCATGCATCTCCTTCAGAGAGCAAATGTCCTCTGTATGATTCTTTCGCAAACAGTAGGAACAGAAGGCTCCAGGGATGGTTGGTTTTCGTGTACATTCAGTGGCTAAATGGCCTGCTTGATGACACTTACCACACCAAGTGTTTGACCGCATCACATCTCTTCCTGCTCCTGCAACGTTGGATATGCTCGTTGTGTTTACTTTCAACGTCTATAGTTGCCCTGTAATCACATCCATCAACTCCTTTTTAATGTTTGCAACTGAGTTGGATAAATAATCCTTCAAGCTTTCTCCTCCGGACGTACTGGCAGGAGGGTTTTGAGGAGTCTCTGTAATTACTGCATAAACGGGTTGGGCTGGTACAAAGGGGTCTCTGTTCTGGTTCTGATTCAGAGCTCCTGTTTGAACTGTTGGCTGTTGGCTCCAGTTGGTAGGATTCCACTATTGCTGCTGATTTGGCATTGAGGAAATTGGTTGGGACCATTGTTGTTGTGGTTGAGCCATCATTTGAGGCATGGATTGTGGCCACTGTGGATTTGGTGCATTGTACTGTGATACCGGGGGCATCTGTTGGTAGGGATAGGGAACAGTCCCTGGAACTGCATTTGGTGGATACATCATTCCTGACATCAGAGGAGGTAGGACTCCTCTTCCTGTATTCATCGCTAATCTAGCTTCCACTTCATCGTACAGTCTTGCTCCTTCTGTTGCAGCTTGCAGGGTGGCTGGTCTTTGTAGCTCCACAAACTTACGGACTTCTGGTTGTAATCCTCTAAGAAACACTCCCTTCTGAATGCCATCATCTAGATTATGGTTAGTCCATCTCTTCAGGATGGATTCCATTCGTGAGACATAGGCTTCTACTCTTTCTCCAGAGGTTTGACTTAGGTTCATAAATTCCTCTCTCATCCGCTCTTCAAAACCTTCACGCCTGAATTTAGTGAGGAAGGCCAACTTCAGGTCGTCCCATGTGCCAAAAGTTTCTACTGCTTGTCTCTCATACCACTGAAACGCCGCGCCCTTGAAAGTGGCGGGGAATATTGCTAACCAATGCTCAGGGGTTTTAAATGTTTACTTCTAGCAATTTAGTGGACTAGTCACTATGGATATCTAGTCGTATACAAATGAAAAAAATCTATTTTACCTGCAAATCCTGCATGTATTAAAATCTAGATGTTGAGATGAAGGAAACTGAGTTGCACATCTAACATCGCCCCCTATCCTTTTATCATTTGAGCCTTAGTAACTATTTCATAAATCTATATTGAAAAAATGGCACATGAGCATCACAAAACATGCTCCTTGGGCATTTGGGCTCTACATCATGCTGGCAACTGGAGCCTAAGAGATATGAACAATTTTCAAGTGATATGAATGCTTTTGATAATCTATCTTTAATTATTTTCTCTTATGTGTCTATTTATAAGTGTGGGTCTATGCATGTCGAAGCTTGCATTATCAAAACCTTCATCTCTAGTTCTTCCATAATACCTCAAAGTCTCCTTGCCATACTTTTAAACACCTCCTTTATTGTATGCAGGATCAGTCCATGGTGCAACAAAATCATAGATTTTTTTGCTATTTGAGCACCAAAATCAAATATATATTTCGACACTTTTGCTCTTTTTGCTTGTGACCTACTTGGCCTTGGGAAATCTCAGCATTGAAATCATTGTAGCAGCTTCCCCTTCTTACCTACATTTAGTGACTAAAACTTACACATAAATCTCTTACTATGCTTTTTTCATTTCAAAGGACAAGAAAATGTTATAAGTATTCCTTTTTCATATACTATTATGCTTGTTCAATGTGGGGTATTAAGTGTTACTTTATATTCATTTTTTTATAAATATATGTTTTTGGCTCTAAATTAAAATTTGTAAATATAATAATAGTTTTCTTCTTTTTATAATTTGAAATAAAAACCTTGTATCAATAGCTTTGAATTGTGTGGTTACAAGTTTTGTTTATATGTAAGAAATGAGTCACGTGTACAAGTGTCACATTTGTATAAGTTGCACATATCTAGTCAGTAGACTTATGAATAAATCCACATTAGTTTAAGGTTTGATTAAAATTTCATTCAGAGATGGGAAGGCCAAGGAAGAACAAGTGCCAACGATTGCTTGAGCAATCAGGCAATATCACACTTCCAATTGCGCAACCTATAGAAAATGAAAATGGAGATGCTTATATTTTGAATGGAAAGAAGAGAATATATGTTTGTAGCTATGTGTCTTCATGGAAGTTATTATGTCATTGGTCATACTCTATCTTAGATGAAACATGCAAGGAAAGAGTTAAATGCTCCATTTGTACTGCATTCAGCGTGCCTAATCCTTTCAAAGGAAAAAGGAGTACAACTATTCAAAAACAAGCGTTGGTTATACATAATGCATTAGAGTCACACTAGCAGTTCAGCAACATAATAAATTCATGGTGAACAAGAGAAGCACATGAAAAAACATATAGAGCTTATGGTTGATAATGAGAATTCATATCTATATTCACTTTTAGTGCATACTTTGCCTTGTAAATATTCTCTATTGATACCTCTTAATGTACTATGAGTTATGCTCTCTCAAGCTTCTTATTCTTTAAGATATGTAATTGCATCTTGTTTACTACAAAGTGAAGAAAGCAAAAAACGAGGCATCAAGAGGAAAAGCACAAGATGGAAAAGGGAAAAGGTGTCCTACAAGAGAGTGGACTCGGAAGAAATCTAAAAGCATGGGAACAACCACCAAGAGTACAAGACATGTGACCATGGAAGCCACAAGAAGCCAAAACCAAGAAGACACACCTTTAAATATAAAGGCATAGCCAAAACCTCTGTAAAAGGGTGTCAGGCTCTCACCTGTGCAAGTTGTAAAGGTAGATGGGTGGTAGGAAGGAAGCTAGGAAGATAAGAGAACAATGGAAAAAGGGCCTAGGCGGCCAAGTTAAAAGGAGATGACTACCCAAGGGTTTTATATATAAAGTTCAAAAAGTGAATGAGAGCTCATTCTTTGGTGTGTGATAAAGTGGACTCTTTTTCTTCTCTTATCTTCTCTTCTCTTCTCTTGCTTGCGAGTGTTTGAGGGAGGAAGCAACTCAATCAGGCATTAAGGTAAGCTCATTACACTCATAGAGAGGGACAACGAGTCGGCAATGTGAGAGGTAGCCATTAGTGCTCGCTTGAAACGCTTGAACAATAAACGGTCAGTGGGTCTTGGCGATTGAGCTTGAGCTTGCCTCTACATTTTGGTTCTATTACTGGGACCAACGGATTCAAGCTTGAGCACTTGCACACTTCAAATCGAGCATCGAAGTAAGGGTTTCACCCCCGAATTGGAGCTTGAGATAGATAGGAGATTTTGGGTCTTTAATCCGTGCTACAAGTAAGTATTTTTGGTTTTTGATGGTTATTTGGGTAGGAGAGATCAGCCAGTTCTTTGTTTTTGATTCTTATTGCACATTTAGAGTAAAACATGCTAAACATGGCAGAGATATGGAAAAAAAAATGAGGAGTACTGAAGGGAGTGGCAAGAACCAAAAAGGCCCACTACAGGTATACCCACAGGTGCTCGGCTAGTGTGAAGGCCACAATCGCTTGGTGCGGAAAGTTTTTCATCGACTCGGGAAAAATGTGTTGCATTCAACTCGTCCAAATTACACCGAATCTGGGTCTCAGCCCTTGGCCCACTCGACTCAGACACGTGCAAACAGCCCTTGGCCCACTCGACTCGGGCGCTCACCACTCAGCCTATCCGAATCATTCTCACTCAACTCCGATGCTCACCACTTGGTCCCCCGTGACGAGAGTACTAGAGTCATCTAGGCACTCGTTTTCTTACTCACTATGATTTCCAACCCTTGAGGCACACTTGGAAAGAGCTAAAAGCTTGATTTCACATAGCGTACGAAAAAGAACACGCATACACATAGACGCACAAAGTGAGGGTAAGTTGAGGGTTGGTTGTAATTAACAAGGAACTCACCTAGACTTAAGAACTTGAAGGAACCCACTAGTAAGAGAAGACCCAAAGACATAGAAGGGCGATCGAATCCCCAAAGGTAGGCCTAAGCGAAGATCACAGTCAAAAAGCCGGACGCCACACTATTGTGGGAGTTGATCTATCCCGCCTTATCGACTTGATTGACAACTTGGTAGAGTAGGAAGCTTTGGACATGGAAGAGGGCAGTTTAGGCCGTAGAATCAATGAAGAGCTAGATCTAGGCAAATTTTCAAAGGCTGTCCAACAGTTAGTGCAGAAGTACGATGTTCAAATCTGGCTAGAACACTTTTGGTAGACCTATAGAGGACATGATAGTAGACCTCAAGGAAGAGAGGAAGCTAGCTCGCAGGGCTCTGCAAGGCCTAGCTACGTACAACTAGGACCAGCAAACTAGGAGCTTGCGCTAGAGTTTGGAAATGTGAGAAATTTAGAGAGTGCTAGCCCTAGCATGCAAAAATTGATTGGATAGCGAGAGAGTGCTAGAGGGAGACCTCACACTGACTGAGCTTCTGAAAAAGTGACTGCTAGATAACATGGCAGCATAGCAAAGTGCTACAACATTAGCAACATCACTGCTAGCAAGGTTAGGGGTTAACCAAGGCTGTAAGAGCTAATCAAAAATCCTTGTGGTGGTGAAGCAGTTAAGCAAATGACAATCTGTATAGCTTTGTGGAACAATTCGAGCAGGTCTACGAGGTCAATGGCCTTTGGTACACAATTTTGGATGTTGTAGAGCATGCCAATTTCAATCTCTTGAATAATTTATTCATCAATAGATTTTTCAAACCTGGGTACTTCGACAACCTGCTAGTGCGACTCATGAATGTCAAGCAGAGAGAAAAAGAGGATATTCAAGATTACGTGACCTAGGTGAGGAGCCTATTCAAGAGAATCCCAATGGGCGAGAGACCAACTGAAAGAGTGGTATCCATGGTATTCATCAGCGAAATACAAAGTGAAGAGCTCTACAAAGCCTTGGTCAGCAACTCGAGCTTGCACTGAGATGCACAAGCAAGGGTCTTTGAGGAAGCTATTAAAGTGGATGACTAGCTCAAGGGAAGAAGATCCAAATGCTCGATTTGAGAGGAGTCTAGTACTAGGGGTTCCAAGAGGGCCTCAACGCCGAGTGAGAGAGCAGACCCAAGTGTGCAGGACAAAGGGAAGGGCATGGACTTGGAATAAGAGCTAGTAGAGATTAGGATGGACATAACCAAACTACAGGAGATGATGAGATGACCGATGCGCCCACATGTCCAATGCATACATTGTGGCGGAAACCACTTGCCAGCCGAGTACCAGGACCCTAGGTCATGACCTTACACTAATTGTGGTAGGTTCGGCCATGACACCATGCACTGTAGACTACCTCAGAGACTCCCATACCCACAGCCTTATAGTCAACCCTACCTTGTGAATAGGCCACTGAATTTCTTTGGAAGGGGAGCCCCATTGGCTCTCCTGGAACGTAATGATGCTAAGTTGCCCATCCCTGGGATGGAAATAAATCCTACATATATCCTTAGACTACATGGACCCTATGTGATCTACCCACCAAGTGATACTCTAGTCCACTATGTGGACAAGCCTAGCGGTGAGGAGTCTTACATAAACCCATACATGTTATATAATGAGGAAGACAATGCAGTCCTTATGGACTATTGACCAGTACGTGTGATGGCATTAGGTAGGGGGAGAGGCAGAGGCCTAGGGGCATAGACCCAAGAGCCAATCATGTGTTGGACTTATGGTCACCCAGGACACATTTCTTCGCACTGCCCTGAGAGGGAGCAAACAAATAGAGATAAGGTTGGCTTGAGATACATTGAGTGTGGAATCACTCACCTCTTTGTCGATTGCCCTAGGTGGAGGCCATCCTCTAGTTCAACAAATAAGCCATCAGCTCCATTGGGGTTGCTCGATGTCGAGACACTCGATGGGGAGGCCACACCTATCCCATTGCATGTCATGACCCGTGCAAAGATGAAGCAAATTGCTATGGCCTGGCAACCTTGACGCAACCTCAATTGGAAAGAAGAGTTGAAGACGAAGAAAGAAAATACTAGGCGCTAAGGTCACCCTCAAAACTGAAAGTGCCACAACATTGCCAATTGGAGGGAAAGTCATTGACGTAGGAGAAGAAATGTTAGCCCCACGGATGACTAAAAAGAAAAGTGCTTAGGTCGGGGAGTGCCCCAATCCAAAGCACCAACTCGAAGCCATCAAGAAGGTGAAAGAGTGGGTGAAGGAGGCCCAGGAGAACCTAAAAGATGTTGAGCCCATACTAGAAGATGAGATTGATGATCTCTCAAGCATAAGAACACCAATCTCTCTCCCACGACCAAAAGCAAGGGAGGCAATGACACCACAAGTAGGGCCTAGATAAAGTCTAAATGCTTCGGCCCAGCAAACCAGTCAGGACCATTGGCCAAGAACTGCAAAATTACGAGGAAGGAAAGTGATTAGCAACCTCCTTAATACACTAGTGACCACCCTTGTAACTCTAAGCTTAGGCAACCTACTTAGCGAACATCCAACCCTATGGCTAGAGCTGAAACAGTGGGTTGAAGAAGCAAATGAGCCAATTACCATAGACTTGCCTGAGCATGTCAATGCCTGAATCCTTGCACATCAATGCCTTTTGGGAAGGCACAAAAATGCATGCAAATCTGCCAGTTTTAGCCTTGGGGGACTTCATTAGAAAGGGGATTGTGGACACAGGGGCAGGAGTGAGTGTGTTAAGCCATGTGGTACTCCAAACTTGGGGCAACCCATCATTCGAGACTGCTAAGTTCAACGCCACGTTGGCTAACGGGATGAAGGTGGAATCGTTTGGAGTGTTGAAAATTTGGGCTGTGAAGACAATGGTGGTGGTGCATAAAGGGAAGAAGCGTTACATGGTTGACCATCTATCACGTCGTATCCCCACATGAGAAGCGACTGGACAAGGCATTGTGGATGAACTGCCAGATGCGCATCTATTCTACTTATCCAACGAAAAAAATTTGTTTGGAGTTGATGTGACACTGTATTGGGCATATGACATAGTTCAAGTGCTTGAGCACGAACTACCGCAACTATTGATAGAAAAATCCCAACTTAGGTGGCTCATCCTGAAGATCCAACCCTATCAGCTGATAGTAGGCCAAATTTATAGGTTAGGACAAGATGGGTTACTATGCACATGCATGTGTGAGCATGAAGTGCACGACATACTGATGACAGAGACACACGATACAATAGCAGGAGGACATTTTAGTAGTGACGTGATAGCTTGCAAAGTACTGCAGTCCTAGCTGTGGTGGCCTACCCTCTTTTGAGATGCGATATGATTTGTGAAGCATTGCGATGAGTACCAACGGACGAAAGTTCTGATTCGTAAGAATCACATGGAGCTAATCCCAATTATCGCACAACCCTTCGAGAAATGGGGGATTGACTTCATCGAACCCATTAGCCTTGCTTCACAATATTCACAAGCCAAATACATCATTGTGGCCATCGACTATCTAACAAAATGGAAGAAGCACGAGCTATGAAAAAGAATGATGCTAAGACCACTGCTAAGTTCTTATGGGAGTAGGCGATCTCACGATTCAGCTACCCCACCATCGAACTAGTCAGCGGACTAGGGCACACACTTCATCAACAAAGTAATAGCTTACCTCCTGTCCTCCTTCCTAATCATCCATTGGAAATCTTCACCTTATTACCCTTAGGAAAATAGTCAAGTTGAGTCCATGAATAAAATCTTAGCAAACGTATTGACCAAAGTCATTTCTGCCTCTCACAGTGATTGGGGTAACAAGTTGATGGCAGCTTTGCTGGCCTATTGCACGGCTTATAAGATAACTATAGGATAGACACCCTTTAGGTTGACTTATTGTATGTAGGGAGGATGAGGAAGTAGTAGAACCAGCTTATCTAAGCATGATGGTTATTGCTAAGCACAGATGCACCATCAATGCATTGATGGATGAGGGAGTTGATTTTAATGTCTTGACCCATGACCATTGGACCCAAATGGGTAAACCGCAACTACATCCCACTAATGCTAAGCTCAACCTTTATGGAGGCCACAACCCTATGCACTTTTGGAAAAGTACAAGGTTGTAGTTTCTATCGAGATTGAAAGCATACCAATCATTTTCTATGTTTTTCCCAACACTAAAGTTGCAAGCACAAAGTCACTATTAGGACAAACCTTTAAGAAGCAAGCCTGTTGCAATGTCAACTATGAGTCGCAGTGCATCCACCTAGCCATGGGTAACGTCCGCATAGTTACAACTTTCAGCAAGGGCGGTGTGACTCTTTCCAAGTCTGCAAAGCAACTGGTAGCAAAACCCACCATCAAGACTAAGGAGGGGGGTCATGACTCGTCACAACCTACCAAACCTCAATGTCAACAACCCATTGAACCCAATGTTGGAGCCCATGAACCCCGATTCAAATGGGTACCTAAGCAGTAAGAACCGCCACCTACGAATAGAAACCCATAGCCTCGCAAGGCTAATTGCCCACACTCAAAACCTAGGAGGCCAAAAAGAACCTATAAAAAGGGATGCACAGTCAGTTGCAATGGGTCCTCCCAGAACCTTATTGCAAGCGTAAGGCTACTACAAGGGTAACCCCTAGATTTGGCTACCTAAAGCCAAATCAACCTAATATCCTACTCAAATGCCACCCTTGAGCTTGGCCATGAGAAACAATGAGTTAGAGACACTCGGAAAACAAAAGAATCGGGCCTCCAAATCCATAGAACCCCCAAAACCTAGCTCAACAATGCCTAAACCAATCTATCACCCAAAATTGCAGTCTGCTACAAACCAAATGCCCAGCTACAACTTAAGGAGCAAACCAAGCTACAACTTAAGGAGCAAACCATGCTACAAACCAATCTATCACCCAAAATTGCAGTCTGCTACAATTGCAACTACAACCAAACCCATCAAACTTGAGGCCCAGCTACAACTTAAGGAGCAAACCAAGCTGTGACTAGTAGCTACTGAACTATCTAGCTCTGTTAAGCCTCAACCACCTATCGAGCTTAGACCCTCTTATGAGTGGCAATCAATTTTAACCTTGGCCATCGACTTAGTTGAAAACATTGGGGACGACTTGGTTGCTTGCCTCAGATGCTTGGACGCTACTTTCATGACATTGGCTAAAAGCTACGATCGACTAGACTTAGGCCTCTTGGAAGAACCTATAGCAACAGAAGTACGAACACTCCCTCGCTCTTGGGAGGAGTTAAAATTTGTATTCGTTAAGGCGTCCAAAGCAGCTAAGGAGTTAATTGCAATTGAGATATCCAAGGAACAAGCAATCAAACAATGTCTCATTACGTCGTATAGCAAGAACATAATCATGGCCACAAACCAAGAAATCAAGAAGTTGAAATAGCTCACTGACAATGACTTCTCCTTGTAGAAATGGTATGTCCTATGAGTGCAATGGGAGCCAGAGGGATGCCAAATAATGACCAACGCAGCAACGACACGCAATCAAGGCATCGAAATACGATCCAACCTATGTAGCTCCAATGAGTGTTGACTACCCTCTGTAATCAACCCCTCGAAGAACACATTAAGAGACATCCTTATTTAGATCGCATCCTCATTGAGGAGGAGTTGCATGTTGCTAGCTGAGTGGACTTTGGTGACTTCTTGCTTGATGTCCTCACTTGCATTACACATGTAGGCATCTGTCCTTTTGATATGGATAGTGATGCTAAGTTAGAATATAATCCTAATTTCTCATGTGAAAGTAAAACGCTAAGATTGTGCATTGAAGGCCCTTCATCCTCTAACCCTATAATCCTAAGAAGGATTCTTCTCGTTTCAGAAGGGGGAGGGGTGGGTAAGGTGAATCAAACTAGACACATAAGGAAAACAATAAAGGAAAAGCACACATTGCAAGGGTAGAATGGAACAACTTGTGATTGAGGAAAAGGTCAATAAAATTTGAAATCAATAGACTAATGGGAGGAAAAAGTCTACTTCTGTACTCAAGCATTTCAGTTCAACAAGTATGTAGTCATTTCGTGGTGCTTGTAATTATTTTGAAAAAACACTAATGGTGAACATGTTTTCATGACATGCACCCATCATGGCAGGCCAAGAAGTGGCTCTAGCAAATTGCATTTTTCAAAGGAAGAACAAGCAACATATGGACTTTTAGTGGAAACACGAGCCTTCAGTCAGACATATCTTCAGACATATCTTCAACCTAGAAGACGTGCCCATTGAAGAACGAGCTGTTAGGTAGATCATCAAGCAATGCAATCCGCAAAAATATGTGAAAGCAGTAAGCTAGGGGGTGGACTACTTCCACTGTGCAGAGATCCTGAGGACTTTCCATAGGAACTGTAGCACCGTAACTATGTAGGAGGAAGAGAAAACTCGTCAGGTGCAGATTGAACTGACCCTAGAGCTGGTGAAAAAGTCATTGGGCTTGTTGAACAAAGTAGAGAGGAAGCCAAAGAGAGATGTACACGCCTTGCTAGGAATGGACAAGTAAAGGTCCACAGCAACAATGACATCAGCTTGGCGGATAATCCTAACCCTGAAATCCAACTCCAATCCAAGATGGTGTACGTGTTGTTTTCTAGTAAAATAGACAACACCATCATGAGCCGTATCAACATCCCCCTACTAGAGAGCATCACAATAAGGTTGCTGGATGAGGTGAACCTCAACGGTTTTGTGAGGAAGACCATTGAGACCTCAGCAAAAGCCTTGGCAACGCGATGATAGCCTACCGGAGGAGAATCTCCTACCACCAAAGCTAAAAGAGGCTTCATTGTCAAAGGTTACAACCATTGGATTCAGTGGGGTTATCACCGCGATCATCAGAGAAGCCTTGGGACAAGGGCAAGATGAAGGAGGAGGAGGAGGAGTGAATGAAACACTAAGCAAGTCGCCATCTCACCATGAACATGAGGCACAGTCTAGTGAAAGGACACTGAGTGACAAAGAAGAAAGCAGGGAACAATAAGAGCAAACTAGCCAGGGAAAGGCTAAGAATACAAAGAAGAATATTGCACAAGAACAGCAAGAAGAAAGCAGGGAACAATAAGAGCAAACTAGCCAGGGAAAGGCTAAGAACATAAAGAAGAATATTGCACAAGAAGAGGAGACAAGAAAACAAGAAAAGGTAGACTTGCAAAAGGTCTACAGAGAGTCCAAAAAGGCCGAGGAGGAAAGAAGGAGAAAGCAGGAAGAGGAGGAGGAGGAATTGAGAAAAAAGGAAGAAGACATGGCCATTGCCACGTGCAGGTCCATTGAGCAGCAGTCTAGGTCTGATGAGCTGGAACCCGCGAGCCCAATCAGAGACAAAGGGCTGAGCTCAAGCGCCCATGTGCCAAAGTTAGTGCCATCGACAGTGCAAGAAGGCAAGGGCAAGGCCCCAATTACCCCCATTCCCACTCTCCTAATGCCCACCACCACTACCATCTCCACTTCTAGTTCTACGACCCAGGTGGATGCTAGCAACTTAATGGCTTGGGTCCAATACTTTGTGAACAAAGAAGTGAGCCAAGGAGTAGGAGAAGGAACCCCCATGGTAGGAACCAAAAGGTCAGCTCTGGCAGACGCCGAGTCGAGGCAAGACCCTAAGAGGCAAAAGGTGGTTGGCTCCACAACCTCCTTCCCTGCAACAGAGAGGCCATTTAAAGAATACAACGAGTATGTTAAGGATCTTCTCTCTTAATTAGAGAAATCCAAGGAAGAGAAGAAAGCCGCGGTAGTAGATCTTAAGACTGAAAAAGAGGCCATGGCTACATCCCAGTTGGAGAAAACATGCCAAATAGCCATGGCCCAAAGGGAAGTTCATGAGATGAAGGAACAACTACAAGCTAAGGAAGGGATAGAAGCAGAATGGAAAGTGCGAGTGAATGAAGATACCAAAGCCATATGACGTCTACAATGGCACAATGAAAAAATTGTGGCACACTATGAATATCTACAAGTTGAAATGGAGAAAATCACTAAAGCCACAGAAGAGCTAGAGGAGTTGAGGGAGGAAAGAGCTCGCATGTATGAAAGAGAGGTCGAGAACCTAACCCAAGAGGCTGCCTCAGCGCAGGAAGAGCAACAAAAGCTAAGGGAAAAAATGGAAGATCAAGAAAGAAGGCTGATAGTGCTAGCTCAAAGGTAGGGGGAAAGCCTCGAGATATGAACAAGAGGGTAGAAGAATGGGCTAATCATAATGAAAAAAGGGTCAAATCCTTGGCATGTTGTCTTTCTCAATTTGAAAAAGAAAAGATACTTGTTGAAAGCAGAGAAAAGCTGCCCAAGTGAGCTTCCACACCCAACAATGTGCCTTCCGGAATACCCTATTGGATGTCACCCAGGCAAAGGAGGGAGAGTCCATAGAGGCAATGAAAAATAATTTGGGATTGGTTCGTAGGGCACTGAAAGGAGGACTGCAGATGTCGTAACAACCTAGTGGAGTTTTCCCAAGCCTAGAAGAGCAATGTCATTATCTCCTATTAGCAGGCCTAACCTCGTAGGAAGTGGATACACTCGGGTTCCTCGAAGAGGAGCAGCAGGAGCCAAGCCAAAAGAGGGAGGTGGATATGAACTTTGAAGTGGGATCACATGAAGAAGAGCTTGTCCCACCGCCTTCTTCCCCGTGGCTTGAAGAGTAGCAACACACAGACACCTCCAAAAAGAAAGGCAGCAGTGAGGGAAAGAAGAAAAAAAAAAGTGGAGGAGACAAGGAAAAAATAGAACGCCAAAGGGGCAAGGGCACCCCATGCACCTATCCCACCATGTGAGGACAATGCCCCAGCAAGCTTTTGCGCTGACCTTGTAATCAGGGAATGGCTAGAAACATCCAAAAGCCCCTTTGATTTGAACTTCTAGTTCCCCACCACCTTGCATAAGATCTTGCCCATCAAGGTGGTGGAGGAGGTAATTAACATCAGAAGTAGGTGCTCGGATAAAAATAGTTGGAGAAGAGAGTAGAATCCCACCTTATGGGCCATTGAAGATGCCAAGTTTTGACAGAATTAGGTTTTTGTTGTGGCCGACTACGAATGTCAACCTAAATGGAGAAGAAGGGTTTGCAACTTCAACCTAAACACTTGGATGGCCTTTTGCAACATTCAACCCTTCAAGTGGAATGACCCAACCTTTATGCCTTACCCTTCAAGGGTGGGAGTGGATTTTGACTCTAGTGTCCATGGTCGCTACAACTTCCCTGTAATCTATAATCCTCATTATACCACATATGAAGAGGCCCTCGTCTTCACATCAGAAAACTTGTATGATACCCTAATCTAATTCACTAATGAATTCTCTTCATGCTCTGATCCCACCTTTATTACCACTTGTAATTACCTTAGACTGCTTTGGATACTCCTTAGACAAGACCCCACTCCGCAGGAGTGTGGCCTCCCAGTACTCCATTTGATCCTAACGCTATAGATAGTTGTACGATGGCTCACCTAATGATGTGAGGTACTCTATTGCCTTCATTTTTCTTATCTCTTCTAGAGGACATGAATGATAGTCACTTCACCTGTTGCAACCATCCGTTCCTCTCCACCACCACCCTTCAGGTCTGCCTAAACCTCAAGGGATATCTCCAAAGCCACCAATTTCTTAACAAATCTATTAGGCCCCCTTCTCCACCTCACTCCGACGATGAAGATTAACTTCCATCACAACTATGTAACTATTTATTTTTTTAAAAAGAAAGAAAGAAAGAAAGAAAGAAAATGACATAAAAGAAAAGAAAAGGGCAAAGAAAAAGAAATGGGAAGAAACATCACACAAAAACCACAAATTGCACATAGCTCCTAGTCTCATTGCACTTAAGGGTTCTCAAGTTACATTAGGAAAAAAATGAACTCACAAATGGGCCTTTTAGCCCCCCCTCTCTCCTCCTTAAAACAAGGAAAAGAGAAAAGAAGAATAGTAAAATAATCCTCTTCTCTCTGCACTTTTCCAATCTCATTTTACATTTTCTATATTATCTACAAAGATATACTCAGATACCTTCTCTCTCATTCAAGAAGTCTTTTTCAACCAAATTTTATATACAAAAAAGAGTTAATTACGCGAGTGTGGTGCTTTATTTTCAATGAAAAATGATTAGTAGATGTGAGGTAATTGATTTTTAAATCGAGAACAATGAAAATGAAAATTCGAAAGTTCCTTTTAAGATATTTTGGGGATTTTTTATATTTTGGATTTTGGTCAAAAAACAAACCAAATGGTCAAATTTCGTATTTTTTGGAAATATTTTTGGAGGTAAAATAAAAATGTGTAAAATATGAAAAGTCTTGGACATCTCTACCCTTTGAGCTATTTTCCCCATATCTATACTCTCTCATGACTCTATTGTGACCTATTCTTTGTGTTTATGTAACCTTCATTAACAGAGTGAATTACTTACACTCTCCTTTCCCTTGGCACCTTTGTGTGCCTCTCTGTGCATCTTCACTCTATCTCCTATGACAACCAAGTAGGCTCCTCATTTCTATTAATAGTAAAATGAATACAAGAAAGAAGGAGCTACATATTGAGGTAGAGATTGAATACGCCCCATTATTCAAAAGAACACAGCGTACGAGTGTCAACCCTCAGGATTTGCAAAGTTATAGGTAAATGGGATTGAAACACATGGATTTGTGGGTTGATGGGGGAATCTACCCAATTGATCCCTTAAACAATAGACCTCCAACTTTCTCAGGAATCACAAATTTACTGAAGTATGTGTGTGAGGGTGAAAATGGGTTTCTTGGTTACACTAGGTGGCTCAATGATCAGGCATTCAAAGTATTTACAACTTGCCAAGAAACCATAAAATTTTACTATGATGTGATCACTGCACATTAACTTCATATACAACAGCTCATAGGACAAGTGGTACAGTTGAATGACACTATAATTCAACAAAACAATCAAATTATTTCAATGCAGGACACTATCCATGACATTGGTATCTCATATGAGGAGGCAAAGGCACAATTGGATGACTTGAGAAAGATCAATAACAAGCTAACATAGAAGCGCAAACGAAAGAAGAAGCCAATCAGTGAGTTAATTGTGAATAGCGGCTAGTGGAAGTGACGTATCAAAGCATGTAAGGTAGCTCAGAAAGAGAACTTACGTGAGGGTGAGGTTGGATCGTGTATTAGTAGATTGATGAAGGCAAATACATTGGGAAACACTTTGAGCAATCCTAAGTTTAAGGTTGCGAAGGAAAAGGTGATTGAGTGCACATTAAAAGATATGTCAAATGAGTTCTTAACTGTGGATACACAATCTATTTGTGATAAGGCCAGTATTAGCACAACAACTTACTCAAAGATATTCAAATGTGTGAAGGTTGTATTTGATTGTGTGCTAAAGAGACATAGAATCGTGCCTCTTCCTCAACCTTCAAAGTTAATAGAGGCTCTATGGCAACTTAATACAAAGGTTTTGGAGCTGATAGGAGATCCCATGCATGTTCAATGCGTGGAAACACTAAGGTTGGGCCAAAAATACATATGAGGTGAAGTTCACCGAACTTAATGATCACTATTTAGATTTGTACAAGGTGCAATCGGCAATGGTAATGTACTACAATATGTTTGTTGAGGAATGTAATGGTAAATTGCAATTTGCTATAAAATTAGATGAAAGTGAGGTTGTCAAAGGAGTAAAGATTGAAAGAGTTAGTGTAACTCTGATGAATAGAGCTTTACAATTTGACAAGAACAACCCAGGGAACTTTAGTATTCAATCCAAGCACCATGTGTGGTGGCTCACTGCATTTGAAGTTCCTAAGGAAACATTTGAGGTGTTGCAGTTGTTCTTTATGCACACAATCATTCAAGCATCATCAATCATCAAGAACATGGTGAGATGCTCTCGGTTGAAGGGTATGGTCAATACTTGGTTGAATGGCATCTTGTAGGAGACTTGAAAACTTTAAAATGCATGTGTGAAATCTCCAATGGTGCAAATACAAAGAATCCATGCCTATATTGCTTGATAGAGAGGATGGAAGGAAAGGACAGAAAGAAGAACTGGCAAAGGGTGACAAGTGCTGTACCAACACGCAATAGAGAAGATCCCACTTGGAAGCCCATCTTTAACATTCCATTGGATCATATTCACATTTATTCATTGAATGCTTTTATCAGAATCATGGAGAAACTTGTATATGAATATATTTGCTTTGCTTATAGGATGCAACAAAAAAAAAGAAGCCATTGCAACGTGTAGGAATGTGAAGTGAGTGCTATCAGAAATTGTGTTACACAAGCATTAAGTGACGATTGAAAAATATGAAAAGAGATCAAGAAAATCTGGTAACTTGCCAAAAAGCCCTTGCTTTGGAGGAGTAAAGGCTAGGAAGTTTCTCTTAACACCCATCAATGAGGAAGGGAATGTCATGGTTCGTAGGCCGCAGGACTACAATGGGTGAAAAAGGTTACATTTTGCAGTTCATGATTGAAGTAATGGAGGAAAAACAAGGTTGGCCAAAGCTAAGGTTTGGATAAGTCTTAACAAATTGGCTCCCTTACTTCACAAGATGTTGTTTAATAATGAAGATAGGCAAGAATTTATTGATGATGTGCATAGCTTCTACGAAAACATGGAGGAAGCATGGGTCAAAAGCTCTATCACACATTACATGGTGCATACTAAGTTAATATTTTAAAATTGTATGA
Organism: Lygodium microphyllum; assembly: GCF_053477565.2. NCBI lineage: Eukaryota > Viridiplantae > Streptophyta > Polypodiopsida > Schizaeales > Lygodiaceae > Lygodium > Lygodium microphyllum. The sequence continues at coordinate 41,618,130 of NC_141148.1, forward strand.
ATTGTATAAACTATTGAGCATAGTTTTACTAATGTGTTTGATATGTGTCTTTGTAGCATATCCTTGAGGCACATGGGCTATACTTTGCAAAAAAGGAAAGCATCAAAGTTTGGCCCACACAAGGGATGGAAAATTCACATTGAATAGTGCGTGGTGCATACCAAAGAAAAACTGATCATGGTGGAGGGGTGAATGGTAGCAATCCAATGATCGAATTGCTATCTTGGTGATATAGGATTATAGTAGTGGATGAAGCTAAACTCTCGCAAAAGAGAGCAAATGAAAAAACTAATGAATCGGCTGTAGACATGATGGAATCATGTCGTGTCACCAAAAGAGTGCATTATGAAGCCTCAAGTGCCAAAGAAAACTATGCCAAGTGATTAGAAACAAGAATTTGACAAGGCAGCAAATGGGTTCAAAAAGAGTTAAGATAGTAAGATGAACAATGTGTTCAGTGTGAATGCAATTCACAGTTTAAGAGAGAAAGAGAGAGTGTGCATCTATGTGAATGAGTCTTATAGTTCAGAGTTATATAAAAGAGGGTTTCACTTTCTATCTTATTCATTGAGTTCTCACATCTCTTGTGCATGAAAAATGGCTAGGTCTAAGGTATTTGCAAATAAGCTTCCTCTCAGAGCCCCATATTGTGTTCAGCTCCTTGGAGCATCTACTAGGTTAGATGCATCCCCTTCTCAACCTAACCTAGCTTCTTCAAGCCACCCTCACAAGTGTCCTTAGCATCCCCACAAGAAACACAAGTGGAAGCCGGGTACAATGGCCTTGGGAGAAATCAGGAGGTATCAATGCTCTTTTGATCTCATCATTCCGAAGGCGAGCTTCTCAAGACTTGTTCATGAGATTATGGAAGACCTCTATCGCATAGAAAGTAGGAGGTGGTTTTTGGCATAAGGTCATGATAGACTTGATTGCTTCACAAAAGAATGTCTTCATGCTCTATACTGTGCTGTAGAGGCCTTTTTAGTTGACTTGATGATTGATGCTCAGCGTTGTGCAATACATGCAAAGCGCATCACTATAATGCCCAAGGACTTCCAACTTGTAAGAAATCTTCAAGCAATGAAAGATGCATTTGTTCCAATGGAATGAACACAATTTGTAATGTTATTTTTTTTTTGGCATAGTGTTATTGTCGTGCATTGGAAATATAACTATGTCCCAGTCCAAAACTATTGTATGCGCCCTTAAAATATGAATTAAATTTTTACTCTTGTCATTCGCTCTCAATTTTGACTGTGCATCTTTGCTATATTTTCAATTCTTACTTACAATTTTTATTAGCACTGTCAATTTCAATAGAAAAAATATGCAAAAATTTACCATTTCTTGTTGCAGACTTTACTCCTGATGCCTCTGTATAGTCTATGTGGTGCAAAGTTTCTAAGGGCCAGTATTTGCGATGTTGATTTCTCAATTATCAATCCATTCATAATTTTAGTGTGGGATAATTTTTAAAATACTAAACTATATCGAAAATGCAATGAAACTTCACACGCGCACTTGTTAGGTGACCAAGAGCCCAAATTATTTTTAAAAATGCATGTAGACCCCTGGTCCAAAGTCTGGTCCAAAGTCTGGCATATGGAGCCACTTTGTTGGTAGGAAAGTGACTCCAAACGCCAAACTTCAGACTAGGGGTAAAAAAATACATGCATACCACCCCTTGTCCGAAGTCTCTGGCGTCTGGAGCCACTTTCTTTAGACCAAGGGTTTGCATGTAATTTTTTGTCAAAAAAAAAAGAGCTCTTGGCCACTTAACGAGTCCGCATGTGAATTTTTGTAGCATTCCGATGAAAGGTTATGGATTTATGATCACACGATGTGGATAGTGCGTATGAAGCTGCATTAACCCGGTTTTGGGGTTTGAATAGGTTAAAAGTTCATTCTTCTTCTCATTTGCACATCTTTCTTTCTTTGCTTCCTCCATTCTCGCATCCCCAACCTCTGTCCCTTCTCCATCTTACCCTCCTCGAGCTTGCATGGCATGCATCAAGCAAGCATGTTGATGTTTCAGCCCTAGAAAGACCTCATGTGAAGGCCTGCCACCAAGAGCACAAGATGGAGCCTCCTCTAGTGCAATAATAGGTGCTCCCCATAGAGCACAAGGACCACCATAGAAGAAGAGGAGATGGAAATTGAGCACTGTCGCCCTTCGGGAGATAAGGAGAATCCAACGTGGATACGAGCTTTTCATCCCGAAAAGTTCTTTTCATAAGGTTGTTTGGGAAGTCATGCAAGCTTGGAGCTAAAAGGGATGGGAAGATTTTGGGCGTGAGTGCGGAATGGCCCACCAGCAGGAAGGTAGACTGCTGCAACTACTATGGAGGCCCTTCAAATAGCTGCAGAGGGGTTTCTCATCGACTTGTTTAATGATACATAGCTTGCATCCATCCATACAAAGCATGTCACAATCACAGATAAAGATATAAACTTTATCATTCGGCTTCGACATGGCAAGGGGACTCCTCCATAGGTTATGAGATTAATGATGCAAGGTTTTATAATGAGTGTTATAGTACCATAGCATCTTGGAATGCCAAAAAATTTTATATACTCTGTCACATTGGAATATTTATTTATATATACATATTATCTCATGTGATGTGTATTGAATTCAAATAATTGAGTAAATTTGTTTTGTTTTGTTGCTTGAAACGCACGACTCTTAATTTTTGTTTAACATACGAACGCATCGAAAGTAGTAATACGTACGGATACAAGTTATGCTATTGCTTATGCACAATCACAAGTGCAATACTACGCATTGAATTATGTTAATTTATGCGAATGCGTCATTCACATGCCACACAGTATCGTCACACTTACACAATCGCAAGTGTCGTACTATGTATTGAATTATGTTAATGTATGCGAATGCATCATTCACGTACTACACATTATCATCACACTTACATAAATCACACATTTATTCAATAAATATTTATTTATAGGGATAAAGTAAAATATCTTATATTTATCAAGAAAAATACATGCAATGGCTGATAGTGATGGTAGATACAAAAAGTCGATAGCCAACAAGAACTCTCAATTGTTCCTTGGCTTTTTCATCGGTAGTTGGAGAGGAGGGGCTAGCTTCCAATGAAAATATGAGTTCATTCTTTGCTTCAAAAATGATGTGCTCCCCCTTCAGATCTTTCTCCAAGATAAGCGAATTTGACACTTTAGCAAGGTCACCTAATGTAGCAAGCACACACATTGCTCCACCACACATTTGGTCAAACAAGTAAAGGAGCTTTCACCTCTTGATTAGCACCACCTTCTCCAAGCTAGATGTCACATGTATCACTCGAAAAGGTCCAAACTTGATCAAAGCTCAAATTTTCATGATTATTTCTTGCTCTCTTGGTGAGCACTTCTTATGGAAGACCATCAAGTCTGCAACAAGGTTGCCAATGTACTCCTTCAAAGCTGAATCCTTCCATCGATCCACGTGTTGAGCTCCTCCTTGCCTTGATGCAAAATAATCTATATACAATATATCATGAATGACAAAGTCAAATCAAATAATATATTTAGCGACTAACCTAGAGTTATCAGAAAGTAACGAAACTTGAAGGTAGGATGTGTCGGGTCCCCTAGAGTCCACTGGTGAAATCTTAGCAAAAAATGATACCTGCAGCAGTTGCATGGTATCTGTCCAGAAAGTGGCCTTAGATGCCACACTTCAGACAGCTTGGCATCTATCTAGAAAGTGGCCCTAGATATGCCACACTTCGTACAGGGTAGCTTGCAGGCATCATTTTTTGCCAAGATTTCACCCATGGACTCCAAGGGACCCGACACAACCTACCATCAAGTTTTTTCGCATAAAAATATATGAAAGTTAGAAATCTCACCTTCTCCAGATCATCTTGTATCTTCATTTCCTCGTGTTTCAGCTAGGAACCTCTTCGGGCAGTGGAATCTACAAACTCCTTGGTCTAAGCTTGTGCCATTATATCTTCCAATATCTGCCATTGTTAGATGCACATCCATGTAATCATAATCGATCAGGTCTTCCATTGAATCTCTAACTAGGATGGAAAACAACTCTTCTTCCTTCATTTTCAAGTATTGCAGCACATCTGATAGAAGCAAGTATTGTGCACCATCTACTTCAATGGGCATCAAGGAGGCAAGGTTGGGTTTGTTGACTTGTGGATGTTCTAAAGCAGATGGCACCATGAGAACCAACCCTTGCTCTGCCACCATCCGATGTTCCTCTTCAACATTTATGAGCTCTTCAATCGATTCTTCTCCCATGTATTGATAGCAACAACCTGTGGAGTTTTATCTTCATCGCTCTCCTCCTCTAGGCATGTATCCAATGTAAGGAGGTAAATTGTCAATGTGCAATCACACTCCATGAGATCCAAAGGTATTGTACCTGGTGCATTGCCTATGGGAACAGTGCATACTATGTGTGAAGGATCCACACCACTTTTTGGTGATTCTTTCTTGCTTGAAATACCATGAGCTATTCTAGAGGCATTGGGATCCCTTGATGGAGTATGTGCAGGTAGCAATGGCACTCACAAAGTCTTCCAAAACCTAAAGGGGGGGATCCAGCGATGAGAGCACACTTTCAAGGTTGAAATTCTTAGAGAAAATTTGAGATATCTCGTTACCATGGTTGGCAAAGGTAGTCTCGTGGATCCACTCATTAAAGTGTGTGTGAGCATCCATCGTAGTAGGTAGGAGAGATGTGGTGGATATAAAGAGATGAAGAGAGAAAGTGTGAAATGAAACAATGAAACAAGAACTAAACCAGTTCTATCTTAAAACCTTAAGTTTTAAACCATTAAGGACTGTTCGCATACGATATTTAGTTATGGCTTTACTTATGCATTTGTAAAGGTTACATGCATATGTAAATGTGTTGATGTGAAAAATGTATAACAAGTGTATGATTTTGCATAAATACCATAATTTTTAAATATTGCAAGTTTGTAAACGGCAATATTCTATTGGCAAAAAAAAATCCAAAAATTTATAGGTGTTGGATATTACAACCTGTGGTGTTGGGATTTTAGGGAGACTCTACAATTTCTAAAATATGTGGAGCCACACACTTTCTGCTGGTAACAATATCCTTAGCTTAACTTTGAATTTTCCTACCATCTAGTTTAAAATAGAATCTAGCAGGTGGATTCTGCATTAACATTGTAATTTCCTGGCACATTATACTCAAGGGCCAATCATCCTCCATTTGCAACAATTGGGACTCGTGGCCCCCACAAATGACAATAACATCTACAGTTGCACTTTCAAACATGTCTTGATCAAGGCACAACCATTTACCCTTGAGCATCCTCCATCTATGATACTTGAACACTAGGCATAATGTCTGTTGTGTGACAAAGTACCTGTAATTGAAAAGAAAAGATAGCTGATTCATCCCAAAGTAAGATAATAGTCAACTAAGAGATAAATTTTTTACCTAAAAGCCATGTCCCTTATTGTGACTCCACACTCCACTATGTTAGGATTGTGAGCCATTTTTTATGTCCAAGTTTTGCCTAGAATCCTTGTTACATAAGACTCTGATGCACTTTTTATGACGTATGTGCTTTTGGTACGTCTCAAACCCTTACATTCCTTGAACATGTGTGCAAAAATTGCAATCGGTATGAACCAGCTTAGATGTACATTCTTTGAGTTGGTGCTTAGCTTCATAGAATTCAATATGTCTACTGAAATTTTTGTGCTACAAATGTGCAAAATGTCGCTATTGCACAATATCCATTCTATGCTATTAATATTTGATATGTGCATAGACTCAAGGGTTCCATATTATCAACTCCCCTTGGTGGGCAATATGTACTTGGAGTCATAGAAAAAAACAAGGTCCTCTATGAGGTGCTTAGTTGTATGCCCCTCAAAGAGCAATCTACCAATTTCGAGGTGGTAACACTTAAAAGAACATGTGAAACTCTCAACGTTTTGCCACTCACAACAATCCAAAGGGTATAGTTCTATAAATACGAGACAAGTTGTTACATAGATATCATGAAATGCTCATTCTCAATGAGTTGCAAATACTTACTATTTGCACTGTGGACGTAGTATACATTTGTTTTTGCATGAATACATGTTGTACAAATGCCTCTATTACAAGGTGAGAATCAATATTCCTTTGCTTGAGAGATAAAATTTCACCCTTCCAGTGCTTTGATACATTTGCAATTGCAAATGCTTTCACCCTAAAAGCTCCCTTCATACTTGGACGCATATGTATCCAAGATGAGCAATGATACGTAACAGGGATCCAATTTCCTTCTTCATTTTTTCTGTTACGTACTTCTATCGAGAGAATTCTTGTTCTTCTCTCAGGCATTATAACCTAGGCATGTATGTATTAACCCCTAAATAATAAGCATTTTAAGTCTGTCTAGTAATCACCAATATGCCATACAAATCAACATGGCATAAATAGATGTTTACACTTTTGTAAATAGACATAAACATTGATATCGAAACACATGTGGATATGTACATTGACACAAAGTATAGACTCAATTTCAAGGCATCACTTTAATCATACCATTTACATGAAATATAATGAAAAGAATAGCATAAGAATACTCACTGAATTTTGCCAAAATAAATTTTATTATAATGAATAGGAGTTTGATTTGACTCAATACTTTGTATGAAATATTGGTATTATAGAGTAGTTGTTACAAGGATAGCAGCCACATGGCTTGTAAATCTTAATAGGCACATTGGATTGACACCTGAGATATTCTAAGACTCAACACATTATGTGTTATATGGATGATATGATACAAGAGTTTCATGGATCATTGCCAATTGGCATGGAGATCCAAATGGACACATAGGACCAATAAAGTAGAGGATTTTTGAACCATCGACTTCCAGCATATCCATATCATCCAGCACAAAGGAATCACTCACCACATTAAAATAGCCGAGATCGAGAATTATGTGCTTCACTTAAACCTTGTACAATATCTGTATGTACAAAAAAAATACATGCATGAGTCCCTTTTAACAAAAATACTTGCATGAATCCCTTTTAGCAAAAAATATCTAGATAACTGCATGAATAGAAGCAATACAAAACATGGCCAATTTACCTATAAGCTGATCTATTGAAGATAAGATTGAACCCATTGTAAATGATAGATATAAGAAAACATAAATCCCATCAACCATAAAATTCACTAAATAAATGAATAACTTTTGGCACCACAAAATATGTCAGATTTACCTATAAATTGAGCTATAGAATCTATGCTCTACCTTGTGTTAAGTGCTGCAACAACAATTAATCCTTAAGTTAGAACTAGCATCAAAACTTATTGTAAAGATAGTAGAAAAGGGAAAATGTAGAGAGGAAGAAAGAGAGTGTGTGTGAGTACATGGGAGAGAGAAAGAAATGAGTACTTATCCAACATTGCCCAAATTGACCTCTGCAAAAGACAATAGCAAGAGTTAGTATTTACATGAAGGTATATTGAAAAAATAGTAGAAAAGAGGAAACACAGAGAGAGAAAGAGAGAGGGAGAGAGAGGTGAGCACTTATGCAAAGTCACCCAAAATTATCTCTGTAATAATACAACAATAAGGGTTAGAACTAACATTATGTTGTATTGAAAATATATCAGTAAAAATAAATAAAAAAACTGAGAGAGAGATTAACACCTTTGCATCTTGCTCCAAATAAACTCTGCAAGGAAAAAATAATTAGAACCAACATCAAATTCTATTGAAAACACAACATAAAAGAGAAACAACACATAGAGAGAGAGGGGGGGAAAGAAAGGGGAGAGAGAGAGGGAGAGAGAGAGATGAGTACCTCTGTCTCTTGCCCCAAACAACCTCTACAATAAAACAATAATAACAGTAAGAAATGACATCAAACCCTATTGAAAAAATAGCAAACAAGAGAAAATGCAAAGAGAAATGGGCACCTGTGTCTTGCCCAAAATCTGGAGCTGCATGGAGAAGAAATGGTAGAGATAAGCAGAATGCTCAAAACCCTAAATACTCTTAGCAAGGAGCTTCAATGGAGACGAAAATTCACAAGTATAGAGAAGAGAGGGAAAGTGGTTTGTTGCTCAAATTTTGGGTCAAACTGATTTCGTGAGAGGAAAAAAAACCAAAATTGAAAATTCTCCAAAAAACGGGGGAAATATGAGGTGAGAGAAACAAATTTTTTGCACTATTCATTTTCCCTTTTTAAAAATCCCCCACTACCCATTTTTTTAATAGAAAACACAAGATTTGGAGAGAGAAGATTCACTCTCCATGGATGTCAACATCAAGCCTTCCTACTGGACAATCCAAAAGGTCCACATCTTAAACTATATTATTTTTAAGGGCCCAGTTGTGAGTTCATTTTTTTCCTAATGGGTGCATCTGGTCAAAAAGTGAATGAAGAAACTCATTTGGAACAACACAAGAGATGACAAGCACGAAGGGCCAGTAGAGGGATCTGTCCAATACGACATTCAATTTCAGTTCCATAAATCCCTCCAACAAGTCCATAAATCTCTCTAACACCAGGGCTCATTCCCAACTTAAGGACCTTTTAGTTCCATAAATCCCTCCAACACGTCCATAAATCCCTCCAATACTAGGGTTCATTCCCAACTCAAGGGCCTTTAGTTCCATAAATCTGTTGGTCAGCTAGATGCGACGGCCCCAGTCAAAAAGTGAATAAAGAAGCTCATTTGGAACAATGCAAGAGATGAGAAGTGCGGAGGGCCAGCAGAGGGATATGTCCAACACAACATTCAATTTAAGTTCCATAAATCCCTCCAACAAGTCCATAAATCTCTCTAACACCAGGGCTCATTCCCAACTCAAGGACCTTTTAGTTCCATAAATCCCTCCAATACTAGGGTTCATTCCCAACTCAAGGGTCTTCAGTTCCATAAATCCCTCCAACACCAGGGATCATATCCAACGCAAGGGCCTTCTAGATCCATAAATCCCTTGAACACTTTGAACACCAGGGTTCATTTACAACTCAAGGACCTTGCATTCCATAAATCCCTCCAACAGGCCCATAAATCCCTCAAACACTAGGGTTTATTCCCAACTCAATGACCTTGCAATCGCATAAATCCCTCGAACACCAGGGTTCATTCCCAACTCAATGACCTTGTAATTCCATAAATCTCTCCAACATGTCCATAAATCCCTTCAACACTAGGGTTCATACCCAACTCAAGGGCCTTCCAGTTACATACATCCCTCCAACACACCTTCCAACACCGCTTGTATACCAACTCAAGGGCCTTCCAGTTACATACATCCCTCCAACACACCTTCCAACACCACTTGTATACCAACTCAAAAAGCCACTTGGCTACCCTAGCAACACTATTTGACTCACCACCCATCAAGTACCATGGGACTGGCACTGAACTAGGAGGGAGGTAATGTTTACTGCAAAAAGTGAAGGAAGCGGAAAACAAGGCATCAAAAGAAAAAGCGCAAGGCGGAAAAAGGCATCCTACAAGAGAGTGGGCCCGAAAGAAATCTAAAAGCATGGGAACAACCACCAGGAGTACAAGATGCAACCATGGAAGCTGCAAGAAGTCAAAAGCAAGAAGACACACCTCTAATATAAAGTGCAGCCAAAACCTTTGTAAAAGGGCGTCGGGGTCTCACCTATGCAAATTGTAAAGGTAGATGGGTGGTAGGAAGGAAGCTAGGAAGATAGGAGAACAATGGAAAAAGGGCCTAGGCCATGGCCAACCATGTGAAAAGAGGATGATTGCCCAAGGGAAAGAGGATTTTGTATATAAAGTTCAAAAAGTGAATGAGAGCTCATTCTTTGGTGTGTGGTAAAGTGGACTCTTCTTCTTCTCTTCTTCTCTTCTCTTGCTTGCTTGCTTGTGAGTACTTGAGGGAGGGAGAGGGAGTGAGTGAGAGAGTGAGTGTGTGAGAGTGAGAGATCTTGGAGGTGAAGCCCACCACCATCGCCTCTCTTTTTCTTCTTCTCTTATCTTCTCTCATCTCGTGTGTGGCCATGGAGGTTGGAGCTTGAAGGAAGAGGCTTGAGGATGCTTGAGCGTACATCACAAATCGTGAAGCTATCGTGGAGTGTTTGAGAGAAGAACCAACTCAATCGGGCATTAAGGTAAGCTCACTACACTTGTAGAGAGGGATAGTGCTTTGGCTATGTGAGAGGTAGCCATTAGTGCTCGCTTGAAACGCTTGAACAATAAGCGGTCCGTGGGTCTTGGCGATTTCACCTCTACAATCCTTATAACCCTAAATCTGACACTTGGATTGGAAAGTAAGATAATGTCAATGCCAAAATCAATGGTCAAAGTATTAATAAAGAAAATGACTTAATCTTTCTCTTGTTGAGGTTTAAAGCAAGGGAGAAAGGTTGTGATAGTTATGGGTGGGAGGGAAGTAATGGTGGGATGCGAGATAGAAGCTATAGAGTGCAAGAGGGTTGAGACATAGAGAAGAACATAAGAGAGTTATGTGGGGAACTAAATGAATGGTATCCTTATTCTTCGTTATCCTCATATATATATGACTATACAATGTGTATTTATACAAGGAGTGCCCACTTAGCTATTGGTCATTGGCCTTTTGCCCCAATAACCTCCCAATTAATGACCAATGTGCCTTTAGAAAGTATAAGAAGAAAGTGAAGATACTATCCATGCTACCTTCACTAGTATATGACTATGTGATCCATGCTACCTTTACTTATATATGACTATACAGTGTGTACTTATGCAAGGGGTACCTGCCTAACTATTGACAATTGGCCTTTACCCAAACAACCTCCCACTTAAAGGCCAATACACCTTTATGCGAGTGTAATAAGAAAGTGAATATACTACCCAATGCATGTTAGCAAACCTAATGTAGGGATAATTATGATGTTTATAAGTAATTGACATAATCATGATGGGTAATTAACGTAATCACAATGGATTATAATAGACAAGACATTTCATGCTTATAGATATAAGAGAACAATAGATTGCACACTCAACAATTCTCTCTTTGCATTGCATACAATGGTTACATTTTATAAAGTGTTGAGTCCTCATTTATGTAGCCTCGCAATTTCCATGTGCGTTCTCATGTGACACACACTACTACTTGCACTTTACATATATGTACCTATGTGGCACACCTCTCCACGTCTCACATCTAAGTTTATGTGCCATACAATCTTAAGCATGTAAGGGTGCTTTCACACACACATATATACACACATCCAAAAGCATTGAAGCTCATATTCTTAATACCCCCTCTTAAGTAAGGTGTTTTCTGTATCTTTCTATCCATTCAATGTAGCATTGCACAACCACAATTGCTACCTCTTAACACTCCCCCTCAATGGTATGTTCAAGTGCTCCCACATGACTAGACACATCTAGTCCACCATATGCATATCTCATCAGTATATACCTTGTTCCTTTGAGCACCGCTTGCTTGGGAAAATTCACCCCATTCTTTTTTAGCAATAAATGTTTGGGAAAGGCATGACAAAGCTACTTTGGATTTAGCATATACGTGACATAGACTTATAAACTCCTTGTGAGATTGTATTCTTTGGTACAGAACCTTATCACAATCCATGTGCTTGTGATCCACATCTCAAGCACATGTTGAGAGTTACATGCATAGAAACAAATGCTTTTGAGCTCTATGTGACTTGATAGGAGAAACTTCATGCAATGGAAGAATACAATTCTTTCATTTTGAGCACCTAGGCTCAGGTAAGGTTGTTCACAATATATAGGTGGATATGGTTTATGGTGTTTGAATGGTTGCTTACACAAAATTTCATAAAAATTAAGGATAAGAGATATATCGTTTTAGGATTCCATCTTATCTCCTCTCTCTCTCATATCATTGTAACTAATCGTGTGTGTGTGTGTGTGTAGTCAAGGATGCTAGAGGTGAAGCTTGAAGCATCGCAGTAGCTAACTACTACTTACGTTTATCTTCTTCCTCTCCTTTCTTCGTTAGCTTTTGATGGTGTTGTAGTATTTGTATTAGGGACATTTGAGGTCTCAAAAGTGCCATGTAAAAGATCCTAGAGAGAGAAAATATTTTAACAAATAAAATTTATTTCATGGTTTCTTAAATATTGATATTTTGATAAATAAATATATCCAAAATTATTAAAAAGTCATTATCATAATATTTTCATGGCTTGCATCAAACCTAGAAATATAGAACACCATATAGATTCTCCAAGGTTCTAGAGCTAGTTTCTCTTATAGATTAGTAAATATATAATATTCTAAATGTGCCATTGTATAGCAAGAAAAAGTTAAACCCAAGTCCTAAAGTGAAGGATATCACACATGAGAGAGATACAAGACTACATGAGAAGGAGGAAATGGCTACATAAGAACAAACAAAGAAATGGAGGGATCACAAGATGAAGAAAGCAGAAGAAAAATAAATAGAGCAACTAGAAGCATTAGAGGATGAGCTCTTTGATATGCTTGAGGGGGTTAATGTAGCAAGTTTTAATGTGCATTTCTTCTTACCTAGTGACATACACAAGAGAAATGATGGTATTGCTTTGAACTCAGAATCTGTTCAGATCCTCAAGGATAAAATGAGTGAAGTAAACGACTTTATTATTCTTGCTAGATTGAAGTATAACATATCCAAATTTATTTATTTTTAAGACCTATATACCCACTATCTTACTGTTTTTATTAGGTATATGATGCATGAACTCCCTTTCAATATACAATAAAAATTTGAGATTCTTAATCCTTCAATCTTCCATTACATGAGACTAAGTATGCTTGATATAAATGGATTTGACGATTGGGTCAATCAAATTAATTTTGATACTTAAGATCTTATTTTGATTCCATTACCATGAAAAGTAAGTAATTTGGTATTTTGTCTAATTTTAAGAGTCTATTATATTAATCTATTTTTCTATAATTAATTCTAAATCTCATCGAAGCCTAATTGTCATAAACTACAATTGATAAGCTATGTTTCTAGATCAATTCTTTGAAAGAAATTGTTGAAAATGCTAAGATATAAGTTGAATCCAAGGTTCTTGATCATTTGAGTTTTTATTTCTTTTAAGTACTCTAAATTTTGATTAAATTGCTACAATGAAAACCTCTTATGCCTTCCGATCTACTTGTGCAAATGGAGTATATACAAGTTATGGTAAGTTTTTGATCAAAACATATAAAGATGGCCGGTTCTATAAACTACCATAACTAAGATGCTAAAATGAACTTAGCTTAAACTGAATTAAAAAAGCAAGAAAACCAAGAAATAACAATTGAGACAACTAGTCATAGCCATGCCATAGCTAAAGACTATATTGAATCTACAACACAATGAAGCCATAGCTAGTTTGAATCAAAATACAATGAGAATCATGAATGAGAGGTTGCTATAAGAAATCCACCTCTTGCTATGGTGGGCATTGAGTATTCACCCTCAATGTTGGTGGGAAAGGAAAGAACTCTCAAGCTTCTAGAAAATGGATAAGTTTACAAATGTGCTAAAAGATTTCTTACATTGGCACACTCTTGCCTTTCATACTCTAGTCCCAATTAAGCTAATTTCCCTAAGCTAAAAGGTACAAAAGTTCTTTTATTATAATCCATCCCTACTCAAAAGTTTTACCCCTAGAACTTGAATATGTAAAGGGTAAATGAATGGCATAGATGAATAGAGAAAACTAATACTCAAGTAGTCTTGTAGAAGTATCACCAAGATCAAACAATGAATTTCTAAAATCCTGTTCTGAAGAAGGTAGCTATAGAAAATGACCCATAAATTTGGTTAGATATGTCGAATTGGTGCATATGAGGTACAAAAATGAAGTACATTTTAGTAGGTAACCATTCATACTTTTAAAATACAATTTTGACATCAGTAGGCCAATTATTTTGAATGCAAAAATTTTATACAGCAAGTTGTAGTGAGCTAGTATGTTCAAGAATACCCATTCTTCCTCTTCAAAGTCCACATAACTTTGCTTGTCATCAATATGAAATTTCATAGTCTCTTATGCCTTTCTAATATTTTCCTTGCATTGCTTCCTTAAAGCCTCCATATTTTCTAGTTCTTCCTTAGCATTGCACGATTACAATCCTTTTACCATGTGACAAATCGTGCAATAAATTCCATGATTACATCAATAAATCATGCAATGGCATGTAATCGTGCAATAAATTCCATGATTATATCAATCCTTTTACCATGTGAAATGGGTAATGGCTAAAGTAGACCACTAGGCAATAAATTATAATCTTTATTCTATTGGCATGGTAAACACTACATCACATATTCTTTGATGTCTTTCCAAAGTCCCTTCCAATAAAAGCATTTATGGATCTTATCAGAGAATTTAAACAAACTAGTATGTCCTACCAACGAAAAAGAATGCATCTCCTATAAGATACTTTGCTTAAAAGATGTCTGAGGAGTTAAATATACCGTACCTTTGAACCAAAGAAGTCCAAATTTTACCATTTGAAATTTGAAAATTTAGATTCATTGCCTTGCTATAAATTCTTCATGATGTTGGGTCTTTGCTCATCTAAAAAATATTCTTCATGTATGTGTTGGATCTAATCTTTGTAAAGAGTAGAAATAGTAGAAACGGAACATACCCACATCCTAGATAATGCATCTCCCACTAGATTATCCTTACCTACTATATAAGAGATCTTAAAGTCATAGCCTTCTAATATAGCTAAGCACCTTCTTTGCTTAGGAGATAGGTTAGGCTATGAAAGAAAATACTTTAGCACACAGTGATCACTTTTGACTTTGAAATGGCCGCCATAAATATAGTGATGCAACTTCTTAATGGCATAAAGTATGGCTAACATTTCTTGCTCATAGACATGGAGTTTCCTTTCTTTGTCATCCAACTCCTACTTTCATAAGCAATAATTCCATGTTCTTGGCATAGAATAGCCCCAGTACCACAATCGCTAGCATAAAAATAGATAGTGAATTCTTTAGAGAAGTTTGGGCACACTAAAATAGGTGTTGAAATAAGGAGACATTTTATCTCATCAAATCTCTTCATGGCTATAGCATCCCAAAAGAAAGCATCTTTCTTCAATCTATCAGTGAGAGGAGCTACTACATGGGCATAATTCTTGATGAATCTTTGATCGAAAGAAAGTAGTCCTAGAAAGCCTCTCAATCAAGTAGAATTTTGTGGTAATGATGGCCATTGTTTTTGGGTAAACCACTTGATTGCTATCTTGGAGAGAGATTATCAAATATTGGTTGTCCATGGTTATTATTAAAAGTTTGTTGACTATTTTTCTTGTTGCTAAAATAGTAATGACCAAGTGAGTTAGTTCCATGTGGCTGATGATTATGATTGGGCTAAATAGGTAATATCAATTTCTCAAGATCTTCATCATGTTGAACTTTATTCTTCCTTCTTGAGTCTTTATGAAAGTGTTGATTTTGTCCATTCCTTACATTAGGGATTTGAGATTTTTGTCGGTAAAATTATTTATAGAAAGAGTTACACCCATGA
This sequence comes from Lygodium microphyllum, assembly GCF_053477565.2. NCBI lineage: Eukaryota > Viridiplantae > Streptophyta > Polypodiopsida > Schizaeales > Lygodiaceae > Lygodium > Lygodium microphyllum. Next base: position 41,633,662 of record NC_141148.1, read on the forward strand.
ATGTCTTCTTCTTTATCATGATGATGAGCTTTCTCAGGTTGTCCATGATCCTTTGAAGAGTTAAAATGTATTCTTCCCCTATTCCATGAGTTAGAAGGAGGTTGAAGTGCTTCATTAACTCTTGAAAGACCATCCTATTCATAGGCTGAGTGTATAAATTGATTGGCTACCCTTGACTTCACATTATCATTTGGAATTGATGTCCCATTATCATTGAAAGGTTGAGTGCTTTACCACTTATTGTCCAAGTTGATGAGAATAGTGATCATTTGATCAAACTTAGTGTCCAACAATTGATGATGCTGTCCAAATTTCTCAATGTGATTGACCATTTGTCCAAACTTATCATCAATTCTTTGGTTTAATTGAATGATACCCTCATTCATGCATTCAACCCTATGATAAAGTTGTTGGAACTCATTTGAATCGTGTGATATGTTCGCTTCAAACATATGTACCATATCAATAGGGTCTCTTGGCCATTGTGATTCTTCATGTATATTACTATCATTCTTATCATTTTGTCCATGATTTGTTGCTTTGATAGATGAATTTATATCTACTTGATACTCATCTAATTCTTTATTTATACTCTTCAACATTTTCTTTTTCTTCTTATTTCTGGTCACCATTGGAATGGTTGAAGAAAAACAAGCCTACCTATCAATAAATGGGCTATATCAAGAGTTGTATCCCTCCAATCCTTGTGTTTATAGGTTAAAAATGAAGCTTAGTATATGTAGATAGGGAAAATTTGTTGAAATTTCAAGTTGCAATGGGATAAAGGATAGTCTTAGATTAGAATAATGTACCTTGCCTAGCTCTCTAGGAGTTGTTTTTAGTGACCACCTAATAGAAAAATGGGCATAACTTTTGCTCCACAACTCTGATTGCTAAACGTCTTAGCTAGACAAAAGTTCTATGCCAAAATCAAAATATCTAATTTTGAATTCACTTTTCTATGTTTGTCTAGACTGTGATATTAACTTGTTTGAACCTATAATTGCCATGTTTTGTCAAATTTGATAATGGATATGCATCATTCACTATGCCTATTGAACTACAACATGTGTATCCTTTAAGTAAAGTATATCCACATGTGTATGATTTGTACATCTATAATTTTTTTCAATTCTTTAGTATTCACGGTCCTGTTTCATCTTGTTTTAGTGCCATGTTTCCCAATGATCTTCAATCCTCTTCCACTCTATCTTGTTGAGTGGTCTTTCAAAGTCCACCACCTGTGGTGAGAGATAAAATGGTAGACAAAACACCTAAATGGGATCTAAAACTCTGGAAGGTGTGCAAATTTTAGTTTGGGCTAGGTTGTGTATATCGATAGAGTCCTAAATAGTAAGGGAGGGTCACCTCTTTTTTATCTTTCTATCTCATCAAACTTCGACCTTTTTCCTTAGTCGATATGTATACATAGTAGAGCTAGTGTTTTAGAAAATAAAGATGCTTTGTATTGATGTATAGGATCACAAGAAATCAATATTCAGAGATTATGTAATCATGTAAGCAAGAATTCACTAAATTTTGTAGATTGGAATGCACAATCATGCATGTTTCAATCATAAGAGCTATCAATGATGGAAATCAAGTTGAAGCCTAAATTATCCATCATTTCTTGATAGAGATTCAATCAACAATTAATGGACATTACATTTTAGCATAAGTGGACTGAATTTTTCAATCAAACAAAGAGGACGTGCCAAATTCAACCCCTCCTTTAGCAATTGGCTGAGCCTTAACAATTGGAATTGGAGAGATTAGAAAAGAGTAGATTATGTCTTCAAACACCATATTAGAGATTTTGAAAATTTCCCAAGTTCCACTTTTAATGAATGTCTTATTTTTGTGAATGAAAGAGAGCACTATGTTTATTGGTATCTTTAAAATGCACTTTGTATGTTATAAATGTGAGACCACACATCTTGCGAGCTTAAGTGATGAAGTGTAAGCTATGTAGCTATTAGGAGATTTCGATTTCACTCTATCTTTTCTAGCATACTAACAAAATGTGATGTTGTATGGTGGTGGAAACATCAAGGAGGCTTAGCTAGGATATATCTAAGAAATTTTCAAGTTTGATGTAAGAATACAAAGGTTTGAAGGAGTGTAGAGAGAATTTTGAATACATGAGCCTCAAACATTATATGAAGATATGTTATCATGGCCAAATTTTATATTTTTATGTATTTAAAGATATTATAATATAATTTTCTTCTTTTAGATATAGCATAATTTAAAGTGGCATATATAAGTTTCATGAACTAAGACCTTAAAAGAGTCACCACTAACTAGGTGTGGTTTAATAACTTGATCTGATACTGTATAGTAATAAGTTTGGATAACCTATGATGTGATGGTTCTTTTTTGTGTGTAAACCAACAAGCACAAGTATATTAAATAATTACACACTTCATTTGTATTTTTTGTATGTATATGCATGATATATAAATATCTTTTGTTCAAAAGTTCCATCTTTCTTAACAATATATGGACAGAACACATATTAGCTTTGGCCAAAATCAACTAGCTTAACACTTTGAATAGCTAAATGAATTTTCATATCTTAAAATGAAGATTTATATACCAAGCTATAAGTTTATGATTTTTCTAAGACCAAAGATTTAACCTTTGACCAATGGTTTGTGTTTCCAAAAATAAACATAAATTTTATTATTAATTAAGACTTAGTTGTAAGCTAAGATATAAAGTTAAAAATTGAACTTAGACCACTTTAAAAGAAATTTTGACATAATTAACTAATGTTATTGAAAGAATAAAAAACATTAAGTAGATTCTCTCATTGATATTGGTGGTGTTTAAAAACACAAAGGTAACTAAATAAAACACTTTAAATTCCTAACGAGCATATATTTCATACCCTTACAAAAGCCCTTAATATAAGGGATATATTTATTATGGGAATCAAAATTAGTCCATATAGAATCAGTGCCTTCTTACATCATGTACATTGGGAAAATATGACTTTTGTAGATTTTGTATAAAATTTTAGCTGCACTACCATTTATGAAATGTTTGTTATATTCTACTGATGAGCTAGTTGCATGCTTCCATATATTTCAAAGTAGAGACTAAAGGAGTTTTCTTTAACTTGGATAATTGTGAGCTATTCAATGTAAGAGGCAAATGACATGAGGCATTTGTTGAGGATGTTTGTATAATTGATGGTCTCTTGAAGTAAGAAGTGATTTAAGGTTGAGAATATCTTCCACCTTTATCAATTACGGTCTCATGTGGTGCTAATGATGATGAAGATGAAATACCATCATTCTCTCCTCTAGTCCATTCATCAATGGCAACCTTGAATTTTGCATACAATTCATGTCCATATTGAGGTGGCTCTTATCCATATCGATCAAACTTGATGACTTCACGTGCATCATGGTATTTGCTTAAGCAAGTCAAGTATGGTAGAAGTTCTTTGATCAAGATAGAGTCTCTACTACCAATATCAAATGTTTTCGGATAAATGCAGTTCTCAATAGGATTTGGACATCCTTTGTAAGGATTGTCATCTATGAGAATAGTCTTGGTATGCTGGGAAACATCTCTATATTTGAAAGGGAGAGAAGGATCGAAGCTTGGACTCGAGAGCTATGGCGAGAGAGCAAGAGCAAGAAAGAGAGAGACAAGAAATGGGAACTCCAACTGTCACAATGTGTGATCGGGCCTTTCTTTATTCAAACTGTCACTAAAAGAATAAAGAATAAAGTGATGGTGATAGGCACCCGCCACCTACAGTGTGTAGTGGTGGTGACTGTCAGTGTAGTAATACACGGGCGGCTAGGCGGAGGTGCCTTTACCCCCAAAAACCTCCCACTTAAAGGAAAATCTGCCCTAGTGAGGAGTGAAAAGAAAAAGAAAAAAGACAGTACAACATGTACACATGTACAACAGGATGAGGAAAGACGTCATCTCATCCCAGGCCCACCATCAACCTCCTGAGGAAGGCAAAGCGCTCTGTAGAGAGGCTTTTCGTGAGCAGATATGCAGGATTCTGGTTAGTCGAGATCTTGACAAGATCAACATACTTGTCCTCAACGACCCCATGTATGAAGTGATACCTGACCTCAATGTGTTTCATCTTCGTATGGAAGACTGGATTCTTGGCTAACTGAATAGCACTCATAGAATCCGAATGCAGTGTAGGGATAGCATCAATACCAAGGTCAGCAAACCAAACGACCCAACCAAATGGCCTCCTTGCAAGCCTCAGTGGCTGCAACATACTCGGCCTCTGTAGTAGAAAGAGCCATGCATTTCTGCACCCTGGACATCCAAGAAACAACACCTCCAGCATATGTGAATACATAGCCAAAAGTGGACTTCCTACTATCTGCATGTCCTGCATAATCAGAGTCAGTCTACCCCACGACTCCTGTATCCTGGCTGCCATAGCATATGCACATATCTGCAATGCCCTTCAGGTACCTCATGATACCCTTCACGGTATCCCAATGCTTCTTGCCAGGTGTAGCCGTATAGCGTGTCGCAACACCAACTGCAAAGACAATATCTGGATGAGTGGCTATCATGGCATACATAAGACTGCCGCGGATGCATAGGGAACCTTGACCATCTCTGCCCTCTGCTCATCTGTCTGGGGACAATTAGCTTGTGATACTTCACATAAGAAGGCAATGGATAGCCAACAGGCTTTACGTCCTGCATGCAGAAGCGTTCAAGGACTTTATGAATGTACTCCCTCTATGACAAGTAGAGGAGTCCTTGATGCCTGTTGCGTCTAATGCGCATACCAAGTATGTGAGCGACCTGTCCCAGATTTTTCATCTCAAAGCTCTTCTTTAGCTAAGCCTTAAGAGCATCTAGCTCATCATGAGCTTTCCCTGCCTATCAGTATATCATCCACATAGAGGACCAAAATCAATAAAGAACCATCATGGGCTTTCTTTGTGTAAAGACACGGATCCATAGCACTCCTGCTGTAGCCCTGTGACTGCATAAAGACATCAAACTTATAGTACCACTCCCTAGGTGCTTGTTTTAAGCCATAAAGACTTTTCTTCAATTTGCACACTAGGTGCTCCCTGCCAGGTTCTGCAAAGCCTTTAGGCTGCTCCATATAAATCTCATCATGCAAGTCCCCATGTAAGAAAGCCATCTTGACATCCATCTAGTATAAATCCAAGTCAAGCTGAGCAACCAAAGACAAGACTAAGCGCAGGGTGGTCATCTTAACCACAGGAGAAAAGACCTCATCAAAGTCCACACCATGCTCCTGCTTAAAATCCTTTGCTACCAATCTAGCCTTGTATGCCGGCTTGGGGTGTCCAAGGGTACTTTTCAGCTTGTACACCCACTTGCATGGCAAAGCCTTCTTGCCCGTAGGCAAGGAAACCAAATCCCAAGTGTCATTCTTATGCAAGGAGTCTATCTTAGACTGCATAGCCCTCTCCTAGGAGTGATTGTCACCCCTGTGCATAGCCTCATCATAAGTGAAAGGCTCTCCTGCATATGTAACCAAGACATAATGCATCGAGGGCTGAAATCTATCAGGTGGACGTCTGTCTTTAGTAGACCGTCTCACGGTAGGCTCTGCTGCTTGCCTAGATGCCTGTCCAACACCCTAACCATGAGCATCTACTGCAGTTGTAGGTTGTCCAACTGGCTGTGCGGGAGCTCTCGGCTCCTCTTGAAATATGACCCTGTGAATCTCAACAACTCTCTCAAGCTACCGATGCATCTTCTCTTCATGGAAGACTACATCATGACTGTGGATGACTTTTTGCACCTGCGGATCCTAGAGATGGTAACCCATCTCGACTGCATCCCCATAACCAAGGAAAATGCATTTGACACTCTTAGGATCCAGCTCACTTCTCTTGTCCCTAGGCGCATGGCAAAATGCCTCACATCCAAAGACACGGAGATGCGCATAAGAGGGAGGTTTTCCAGTCCATACCTCCTCTGCAACCTGAAAATCCAAACCACTAGAAGGTGATCTGTTTATGACATGCACAGCTGTACTAATTGCCTCAGCCCAAAAGCTCTATGGTAGGCCTGTGTGGCTAAGCATACTACGTACACGCTCCTGGATGGTTCTATTCATCTGCTCAGCCAAACCATTCTAGGGGGGGGGTGTAGGGGGCGGTCAACTGACACTTAATACCCCTCTCATCACATAACTGCTCAAAAGCTCGTGAGACATACTCACCCCCATTATCAGCCCTTAGGCATTTTAGCCTATACCTAGATTGGTTCTCAACCAATGCAAGCCATCTCTGAAATATAGCCAAGACATTGGATTTCAGCTTAATGGGATAAGCCCAAAATTTCCGTGAAAAATCATCTATGAACGTAAAAAAATACTTTGCACCACCCATAGACTGACAAGGCATGGGCCCACAGACATCCGAATGTACCAATGCCAAGGGCTCACTCATACGCGGCCTACTAGACTTTTTATGTGTAGGCCTAGTCTGCCTGCCATAAAGACAATGCTCACATGAATCAAAACATTCATAATCAAGGGGCGGTAAGTACTGCAAACCAAAAAGCATCTTCATTCCCTTCAAAGACATATGGCCGAAATGCGCATGCCAAAGATATACATGTGCGATAGAACCCACAGACAACACATGATCAAGGGAAGAAGATGATACAATCAAGGGATAGAGGCTGCCAGCCTTGGCACCTTTCGCAATCATAAGTCTGCCACGAGTGATCTTCCATGCAGAGTCTCGAAAAGATACATGATAACCTGCGTCATCAAGTTGTCCAATTGACAGGAGACTGCGTGTCAAAGCAGGTACATGACGTACATCCTGCATAACAAAACTGCTGCCAGAAGGAAATGGCAACCTAACATCACCAATGCCCACAATATCAATAGCTCAAGCGCATAGAACCTGAAACAATATGGTATGAATGAAACCACTCTCGGCAAGGTGTCACATGAAAGGACGCACCTAAGTCCAAGAGCCAACATTGTGCATACATAGAGTGTATCTCTGTCATCTACGAAGCACTAGAAGAAGCTACAAGAATATAATCATCATCATCAACATCCTCAGGCTGCATAACATTGATCTCTTCAATTTTAACACTGGACTTTGCAGGCACTATGCTGCGATCAGAAGACTTATCCTACACTTTGTCTTTCCCCTTATCTTTGCGCCTTTCATTGCATAGTTCATGGCATTGTGGCCTAATATGGCCCTTTTTCCCACAATGGTGACAAGTAACATCTGCATTCTTGCCACGGGATTTGCTACGTGACTTTCCATGAGACTTGGACCGAGATTTCTGAGAATCCCGTCCACGGCCACCACTGCCACTGCCATGCTTTCCATATCCATCATTCCTGCCTCTAACTGTCATAGCATGCGACATACGAGAGGCATCCAAATTCTTACGATTAACCTCTTCTTGTAGAAGAGCACTCTCAACATCAGAAAATTTCAAGGTAGCAGTAGAGGCACATAATGTAGTGTAGAATACATCCCATGCCTCATTAAGAGTACCAAGCAAGAAAAGAGGAGTGACATCCTCTACAAAAGTGATATCTTGCAAAGTCAAGTTCTTGAGTATAGCATGGAACTGGCTCAAGACTTTTCTTGTCATAGAGATTCTTGATTTTATTCCACAATTGCCATGCACTCTGTTCTTCCTCAAAGACATTGTAATGAACCTATTCTGTGAGAGACAATACAATAGTGGACTTGCATAACTCATCAAGCTCAAGCCATTCCTCATCTAGCATAGTTGCAGGCGGATGCCCGCTCAACCTCAAAGGTTTGATCTGCATTTTTTGCACTAACACCTGCCAAATCTGGGTCTTCCAATGAGAATAATTCATACCATCAAGCTTAGTGATGTTGAAAATAGCATGATCAGTGGACGAACTCGCTATAATGCAGGCTGGAAGACTGTAGATAGTTCAAAACTGCTTGTTGTTTATTGCTGAAAATGACCAAAAAATCACCAAAAATCGAGGGATAAATGGCGAGAAAAGTGGAACCAAAGCTGATGTCCACCAAGTACTAGTGAAATTACATCACTTCAGAATGTTCTAGCATGAAAAATCCATGTCAGTCCATACATATATGCTTGCTGTAATAAATTATAAATTTCAGTAAAGGAGAGCTAACAGTGCCAAAATCGAATCCCAAGGCAATCAGATACTGCCAAGACCAAAGCCGACATCATGCAGGCATAACATAAGCATAAGACGGTCGATAAGCATGAATCCAACACCTAAACATGTCATACAAACATCTGCCTAGTGAGTAGGCACCACCCCCAGTCAACGGGGCAAAGTGTTCCTGCCACTACTAAAACTTGACACAAGTAGGTGTCAGCCCACAAAGATACGGATCCAAATCTGAGGCTCAGATCATAAGCATACAGTGAACCAAGACATATAATGTATCATCCCAAATGGTAAGAAATCCCAAAGTCTCAAGTGTCTGTAACTGCTCAATACATAAAGGCACCGCCTGCTCAATGTCTGATAAGTATTCAAGAATGCTCCCACTGGCACAAAAGCCGTATGTACAAGCTCAAGGGCTCAAACCAAAGCAAGACACAATGCCAACAATAGAAGTCCAAGACAATACATCAATAGTACATCCCAAGCATGTAGGCGGTAGAGCATCCGTATGTGGCATCCATAAGTATGTAAGACATCAAGTACATCCCAAGATACAACTCTAGCAAGCCAATAAATAGCTCAAGTAAGCTCCAGGAATCCAAGGTCAAGCCAAGACTGAGCTCGAGTAGCAATAGGCTCCAAACAATGTAACTAGCATGTAGTAATGGCATAGGCTAAGCATGTCAAGACTGGTCAGACATAAGCAACATAAATGCCATAAGTACAACCAAGATGAAGCATCCAAATTCTTTGCAAAGCGATCTCAAGCTCAACCAACAATCCCGAATCAAAACCAAGCTCTATGTCGAGCCCCAAGTGTCAATACATCACCATATATGCCCAAAACATAGCCCGAAAAGCATAGGCATAAGCATGCATGAGTAAAATGACTTCAGCCCAACTGTGTACAATAGTGATTTATTGTTCAAAATTGAGAATTTCAGCACCAAAATCATCTCCAAATGGTTGCCAAACAATAGGCATACATTCTCCTAACATCCGGGCATCAAACGGGACCAACCGGGCATCAAATGACAATGCCAAACAAGCTGTAGCATCAAATGTCAGTGTAACACTATCATAAATTGCCTGTGGATATGCCCAAAACGGAGCCTTTCCAAGTGCCAATGGAGGGGGAGATCTGCTGTTGTGACTATCAATGATGAAGACACATATGGGAGGGCTGTGTGATTCTACCAACTATAAATGCTAGTCTTGGGGCTGCAAAAAATGGTGGCCAAGCTTTGAAGGGGTCCGGTTAAAGCCAACGAAGGCCTCAAACAAGCTCTAGCAAGGGGAGAGCAGCCCACATATGAAATGAGAGCTGGGAATGTAATGGCTGCCCTGTTTCAAGAGGGCTGAAAACTGATGTAAACCCTATAAAGAGTGAAGCAATACCTTTGTGTGAATGCCTTGAGGGTGCCCAAAGGGGCCGGGAAGGTGCTCGGGAAGTCGAGGAGTGATAGCGGGAGCTCAAAGGAGTTGGACATAGCTGCAGGGAAGGAGACCCAATGCAAGTGGGGAGTCGATGGAAGCTGAGAATACCACGAACCAAGCTCAAGAGTCGGGAAGCTGAGCTCTGATACCAGTTGATGTTGAGATATTGAGCTCCACTCGTGATATGCCAGGGTGACCGTTGTGCATTTATGTCACTGACTTGTTAGTTGCAGATGCGGTTGGTACACCGCCCATGAATAATAGCTAGATGACAGCTATCCTTATCTACTCTAGTTCATGGCTCAGTTAGTATGCCACCTTAGTTAGTTGAGTTTGGTTTGAGACCCATATATAGGGTTCTTCTATTTCTTTGTACTAGAGTTCTTTTGGCTTACACAAACCAAGAAGAGGAAAACTGTTTTCAACCCCCACCTTTGTGTGTATTCCCCCATTGTGCAAGCAAGAAAGCTACAAGTGAGACTCCTTCCTTCTCTCCCACAATCTTGACATGGTATCAGAGCCTTGTTCGAGGTAAGGAGCTTAAGAAAGTAAACCAAGTTCGCGGTGTTCTGGTAAGAGGACCAGTGTTGCTTTCATTTTTCTGTTTTGGGAGCAAGTCTCTACAGGTAGCACAGCCGGGAAGTGCAAAAGTGCATTATCTCAGATTGAGACGTCCTTCGCGGTGTAGCAAGAGGGCAATATATGCTGCGGGACGGGGCTTTAGCCCTTGGTTGCTCTGTTTTTTTGATTTGAGGCCATTTCGGGGCCTATTTTGAAGGCGGAAGGTTTTCGCACGCACTCAGGATAAGGCCTAGTTTTTTGCTGTGCGACCACTGTTCTACAGATCAGTGAAAAGTTAATGTAGAAATTGCATCGTATGTCTATGCCCAGAGACATTGGGAGTTACAGAATCATCCTTGTTGCCTGTCGATGCAAAATCGTCACTAGGAAGTGACTGTGTGGTCAAATACCACTTCGTCAGTTTTGCAGATTTGCCCTTGTGAGGCTGAAGCTGTGTTTTTTGCAGTGACAGAATTCTTTGCAGTGTTCTATAATGGCATCTGATTCTCTTTCATAGATTATCATTGAGAAGCTTGACAAGAACAACTTCCAAGCATGGAAGTTTAGAATGAAGAATTTCCTTATGGGAAAATGATATTGGGAATTTGTTGCAGGAAATGAAGAAGAACCAGTTTTTCCTGATGTTCCCAATCAACAGCAAATGCAGGCATTTAAAGGATGGCATGAGAGACCCAGAAAAGTTATGTACTGGCTGTCTATTAGGATTTCAGGCTCTATGATTGTGCATATTCAGGATGCAAGTACGCCAAAGGAGGCATGGGATATACTCTGTCAAAAATGTATAGCACAAATACGCAAGCCAGGAAAATGCAGCTCAAGCAAGAGTTGCACAATGTGTAAAGAGAAAGTATGAGCATCGATGACTATCACATGAAGGTGAAGAAGATTGCAGACGCACTTGCTTCCATTGGGTCACCAATGGAAGATGATGTTTTAGTTTCTGTGACCTTGAATGGTCTAGGAAAGGATTATGCACAGTTTCGAACATCCATTTCTGTCCGTGAAACATTTCTTGATTTTGAGGAGTTGATTGCTCTTCTAATTTTTGAGGAGCAGAGAAATGGTGGTGCATCTTCTTCAGGAGGAACTTCAAAAGAAGCTATCTTCTACTCAAATGCTGGAAGAGGTAGAGGCAGAGGTAGAAGCTATCTTCTACTCAAATGCTGGAAGAGGTAGAGGCAGAGGTAGAGGCAGAGGTAGAGGAGGCCGATCTGGAGGCCGTGGTAGAAATCAGAATATACATCAAACTCAAGAAAACCAGTCCTATGGAGGAGGACGTGGTAACTCTAGAGGCAGGGGGAGCCAAAGAGGTCGTGGTGGATGGCAAAGAGGCCAAAATGCAAACAGCAATGTTGAATGCTACTACTGTGGTAAAATGGGTCATATGGCTAAAGACTGCTATAAAAAGCAGAATGACATCATGAATGGAAAATTGCAACAAGGGAATCATGCATCTTCTAGTAGATAGGGTGATGACAGAAATAAGCATTTGTTTATGGTGCAGCACATGACCAATTCTGTGACAAGTGCAGAAGAAAGCAACGATGTGTGGTATGTTGACTTAGGTGCATCAAACCACATGACAGGTCATGCAGAATGGATACAGGATGCAAGGAAAATGGAAAAACCAGAACTTGTGGAGACTGGTGATGATACTGCATATCCTATTGTGCAGATTGGAAAAATTCCTTTGTCTATGCAGGATGGGAAAAAGAAATACCTGTCGGATGTATTTCATGTCCCGAATATCACTAAGAACCTGGTTTCTATTGGTCAAATGGTTAAGCAGGGCTTGCAGGTTAGATATAATTCTCATGGATGCTTTGTTGAGGATATGAAAAATAAAGGTCGCTTGATAGCAAAAGGAAATAAGGGCAGAATGTTTACGTTGGAAGCAGACATGCCTGAATTGAGTGCAGCAATGTTTGCACATGGGGCCGGTGTAGTTGCAGATATTGATATCTGGCATAAACTCATTGGTCATGTTAATGTACAACGACTTAAATCAATGCAAGCCCAAAATATTGTTGCAGGATTGCCTAAATTCAAGGTTGCAGAAATGCATAAGGTATGTGAAGCCTGTCAATTTGGAAAACAGGCAAGGAAACCATTTCCTAGACATGTTCAAGAGAGTAAGAAGCCATTGGAATTAATCCACTCTAATGTGTGACTACCAAGCCAGATTTGAGCTATGCTGTTGGATTGGTAAGCCAGTTTATGCAGGCTCCAAGGAAACCGCATTTGGATGTGGCTAGACGCATACTCAGGTATGTGAAGTCCACATTGCAGTATGGACTATTTTATGAGACTGGGGTTCAGATATAGTTGCATGGATATACTGATGCTGATTGGGCTGGTAGTATTTCTGATAGATGATCTACCTGTGGATATGTGTTCTCTTTTGGGAGTGCTGCAGTCCCTTGGAGCAGCAAGAAACAGCCTACAGTTGCCTTGTCGAGCACAAAGGCTGGGTACAGGGGTGCAGCAATGGCTGCATGTGAGGTAGCTTGGTTGCATAAGCTACTTTATGATATGCATCAGCCTACAGATGGGCTAGTTGTCATTTATTGCGACAACATCAGTAGTATACACTTGGCAAATAACCCAGTCTATCATGCTAGAACAAAGCACATTGAGGTGCATTATCACTATGTGCGGGAGAGGGTTTTACTAGGTCTTATTGATCTAGTTTATGTCAGCACAGAGGATCAGGTAGCTAACATATTCACGAAGGCATTGGGCGCAGAGAAGCTGCGCAAGTTCAGAGACCTGCTTGGTGTGCAGGAATTGGGATTGAGCTCGAGGGGGAGTGTTGAGATATCGAGCTCCACTCGTGATATGCCAGGGTGACTGTTGTGCATTTATGTCACCGACTTGTTAGTTGCAGATGCGGTTGGTACACCGCCCATGAATAATAGCTAGATGATAGCTATCCTTATCTACTATATTTCGTGGCTCAGTTAGTATGCCACCTTAGTTAGTTGAGTTTGGTTTGAGACCCATATATAGGGTTCTTCTATTTCTTTGTACTAGAGTTCTTTTGGCTTACACAAACTAAGAAGAGGAAAACTGTTTTCAGCCTCCACCTTTGTGTGTATTCCCCCATTGTGCAAGCGAGAAAGCTACAAGTGAGACTCCTTCCTTCTCTCCCACAATCTTGACAGTTGAAAGGGAGAGAAGGATCGAAGCTTGGACTCGAGAGCTATGGCGGGAGAGCAAGAGCAAGAAAGAGAGAGACAAGTAATGGGAACACCAATCGTCACAATGTGTGACCGGGCCTTCCTTTATTCAAACTGTCACTTAAAGAATAAAGAATAAAGTAATGGTGACAGGCGCTCGCCACCTGTAGTGTGCAGTGGCGGTGACTATCAGTGTAGTAATACACGGGCGGCTAGGCAGAGGCGCCTTTATCCCCAACAATATTGATCCCATAAATACTTCAGAGGCTTGAACATTGCTTCTACTCCCGTCTTATCTGGCGTATGTATGATTTTGAGTGGATATTTATGACATTGTTCTTGCTCTGAAACCATGAAGAAATGATACTTCCTTTTTGCATGGATCTCCAAGCACTTAATAACTGCCATGACATTCTTACGTAAAGTCGTTAACTAAACTCCCACTTGGAATCTTGCAAACAAGGCTTCAAGAAACCCCATACATCCTAGTTGAAGAACAAGCCATTGCTTTCCCATTTAAAAACTTTGAAACTTTTTAGGCTTAGCAAAGCATCGTTGTAAAAGAAGACCATTGAGATCAAGTATTACGCATAATTGTGTTGCATTTCTTATTAAGGGCACATTAATCACATCAACATGCTCTACTATTGTTGAATTTGTTAGATATCCAATCATAGATGTCTTAGTTGAAGTTACAAAGAAGAAAAAGAAGCATGTTATATTCATTTACTTTCTCATCATTCTACTTAATGTTTGAGCTATAAACTGGCATAGAACACTAAAGCAACTTAACTTCATATTGACAAATATATGCATAGGTACTAGTTAATAAATGATGTCTTAAGAAAAGAGAAATTTGACCATGTAGATAAATCTAACCAACAATAATATCATGAGGTGAAGAAAATATATATGATGATTTCTTTAAGGTAAAATCAGTTCGAATAAAGCCATTTTTCCAATACCTACTTTTTATTGCTAATTATAAGTATACTTGCGATAAGAACAATAGATTATTGTAACTAGTTATAAAAATTATCTTATCATTATAATATTGAACATACTAAAATTCTAAAAAGATCTTCAAAATGGCATGTACAAAGAAAGTATTTATTAGTTCTAATTATTAAAATAAAATTTAAAATTATATATTTGATCGTATGACTAAAATTATTGTCATGTATAAGTGACACATGACAATTTAATTGAGATAAGCTATATTCTATTTGGATAAAGCTTTCATAGTTTCTTCTTTAGGGCTAACCATTCTATTTTTGAATTAGTTATATCCCACAGATATTTAAATTATGAATTGTAGCAAGCATTTTATCTTAATATTCCATATACACATTTCAAAAGATACACTAGAGGTAAAATATTTATTGTAATATTTGCTAGTGGGGTAAAAATCCTTTGGGAGGTGTAGTGAACCTTTTTTGGGGTGCGCAATATATTTTTGGCTCTCTCATCCTAAGCGGCATGCATATACATACATTAGTGATATAGTAAAAGAGATTATAAGAGGTCAGAGATTTGACCATGTGGACAAATCTAACCGAAACTAACATGACAAGATCATTACACAACACATATGAGAGTTTAATTGAAATAAGGTCTAAAATAAACTTAAGTAAAATTTGCATAGCTAGCTCAAACTTTTCATTGTGATAAGCATTCTTACACACTAGATTACAATTATCTCATTTAAACAATTATCCTTACAAATGATGATAAATTTTAATGATCTCTTTAATACTATTTTAACAAAAGATTTGCTTAAATAGATTTCTTAAACCAAACATGTTTGGTACCTTTTACAAAAAAAATAAAAAAAATAAAGACATTTTCTTTAAGCAATATCACCAAAGGAAGGAAAATCACAAATGCTAATGTAGGTAACTTCTCAAGAAAAAAACCAAAATTACATCAATGTGTCTTCCTTGATGAAAGGAGAAGGAACAAAGTTCAAATACCTAAAGTAGCCTTTAATTTCTCTTTCATAATTAGACTTTCTATATCTTGGTTTGATTCTTCCATGCCCTTGCGTGGTATTTCAAGAACTTGAACTTTAGTAGGAGGAACCTCTTGGGAATTTGAATTTTGTTTGATACTCTCATGGACTCTTCAAAATTGTGCTTCAACTTCTTCATGTGATTTACTAATGCCACCTTAAATGCAAGTCCACTTGCATATACATCAAATACAACCTCATGAGCATCATTGAATGCTTTGATTGTAGTCCCCACAACTTTCATTTTTTTCTCAAAATGGGCTTTGCAATCCTTTGGTCTTCCTCAAGGTCTTCATTATTGCACTCCTTGTCCGCCTTCAAAGTCCAAAATGGAAGGTTTGTTGACATTGTTTATGTATCACTCAAAATTGATGAAGCTTTTTTCCATGGTCACTAATGTCAAAACCACAAAGGAATCTATAGATTGAAAAGCAAAGGTTCTATCCATTGGTAGGAAGTCAACACTACCAACTAGCATGTGATGCTTGCAAGAAATGCTTTCAATAGAATTTTCCAAAGCTGTCATTTGCTTTCAATCAAGAAATGATAATAACATGAAATTTTTAGGTTCACATGTCATTTGTAGTAGAGTGGATACAACCTTTCCAAACTTTATAGAGTCCAATTTCATTCCCTCAACTCCATGTGTCGCATCTAGAACAACAACCTCAATGGTAATTGGATCTCTGTAAACATTATATATAAGATCAAAGGTTTCTAGATTGCATCCGACAACATATGCACACCTAAGTGAAGTAGTGGAGGATTGAAGAGGATTTTACTTTTTTTCAATTAGGAAGTTCACAATATCTTTTGCTCCATTTGGTAGGGACCCTGCATCAACTCTACGTGTGAGTTTCTTTGATACCCAATCATTGCAAATGCCTAAAATATTTGTGTAAACTTCATCATTGATATCATAGTCATCAACAAGCTCTTTCCAAGTCTTCATCACAACACTACTTTTCTAGAATATAGGCATTGAAAAGAGTGACTCGTTCCTCCTTTAGGACCCTAACTTGCTTGACTTGTTTAGCCATTGTTTCCAAGTCAATCATATCTTCCTTATCCCCTTTTTTAAAAAGAAAAATGATATAATCTTCATTGATCTCCTCTTTTAGTGTAAGGACATCTCCATCCTTTAGACTCATAAGGCAACGAAATGCAGCAAGAGAAGGTTGCCTTCCCTCCTTTCTTAAACTCTTCTCCTAGGATATAAGCTCACCTCTAGAGTGTCTCTTCATGATTTTGATCCAACTATCATGGGAGTTAATAATCATATGGTAATCTCTAGATGCATAATCTTCTCCAATGTATGCCACAAATCTTTGCAAAAAAAAGATCAAAATGGTGAGCATAGAATAAAAGAAAGAGCATCACACTAATCTTCACAAAAAGAGAAGGATCAAAAAGTGGCTGAGTAAATGAAAATTTTAGTTTCTAGTCTTTCTCTCTCCTCTCTTCTCTTGATGTGTGTTTCCATGGATCAATCTATATGAGAAGGGGATGGACTGAGATGAGAGATATGCACGTGGGATGATATTGTAGCATGAAGGAGCATATATTGAGTTTTGGAGGAGCATCAACGCGACTATTGGGAAGTGTCAGCGGGCCTCCAATCATGAGACGTATATGATATAAAGTGCGATTCTATGAGTAAGTCATAAATTTAATTATTTTATGATAAATTTTGTTGGTAAATGCTTGGATGGTTGTATTTGGTTGTCAATGTTGTGGTCTATCAAAAACATTAAGGAAATCAAGAAAAACCAATCATCTAATAATTTCTTTTAAAACACGCAAAATCCCAACATTGCAGTTTTAAGAAAAATCATGAGTTTTTGGGGTTTTGTTGTGTATATGGTGTTCGCATGGGATGAATGTGATATAAAAAACTCTCAACAAGCTTAATTAGTCCAAATCATTAAATAAAAAATATTAATATTTATTAATAAATAAATAGAAAAATTAAAAAAGGAAAAAAATAGATTTTTTACATCCAAAAAATAGAAAAAATCACATTTGTATTTGTGAATGTATGATGAGACTGAGGCATGAGAGTGAGCCTCAATTCAGCCCTATCTTTATGTTAAAGTGGGTATTTATTGCTTTTATGACAGAAAAATACATACAAAGTGCTCTCTAAACCTACCACCGAATGCACAACCTTAAGCGGTAGGGAGAAGGGGGGGTTTTAAGGGCTCATAATACTGTGAATTCTAATTTTTTCTCTAATGCATGGTATATAGGACACATTGTTTTAAAAATTAAGAGGGTCTAGTAGCACGACATGCTCGGTGTTGTTCCTATACAACACAACAATCTTGTTTAGAGTAAGGCATGAAAATAAATGTTTTTGCACCTTCACAATGTTGGTTGTTGAGATGGAAGAGTTGTTTGAGCACTATGAATCATACATAATTGCATTGCATGTAACACATGGTATCATCCTGGATGTACAATAATTGTTTTCATGAATAATGACCTACATTGAGGAGGTGAGCTACCTTAAGCTGTAGGGTTAGTGGTTCATTTCCTTTGGGGAGTATTCGGTGAGGATTATCTTTTATCTCTTAGAACGATTCATTAAAAGAGTGGATCATGTATCACATGTGTTCTATGTATGAGCAATGCATCTTGGGGCTAATCCTCGATAGGCATAGGAGAGCCGTAGTGGGGTTGCAACAATCAGCAGGGGTGCTCCCTTTGTCTATGCTTACATGGTGTATCATACCGATATGTGTAGGGACTCCCTTTGAGGAGTGTGGGAAGGGTTATCCATTGAATTACAATCCATACAAACATAAAGTTCTACATTAGAGGTTAGGGTAGTATATCCCTTAGACACTCCTAGTCCTGTGAGGCTGTGTAGGGTGGTTTGGGTGTGTAGTAGAGGCCCGATTAGTGCCATAGAGCCCTCGTTGGACCCGTTTTAGGTCTCGAAGAGATGGTGCATTTTTCGAGAGTTGCTAATAAGTGGTGATCTTCGAATCTCGGTCAATAGTAGGTACCAGTTTATTAGTGTATGCCAAAAGGTAGTGAAATAGTTCCAAAAGGCTGTCAAGCTGAGCTTCAGGAGCAAGAAAGAGCTAAATGGGCTAGACGGCAGGCTAGAATTATTAGAAGATATTCTCTGCAAAGGAGTGATTTGATATCTCTACAAGGGAGGGGTCTTAGTAACCCTAGCCCCACACATAGTCCGTTAGAAGGAGGAAGAAATTCTAGTCCTTTCTCTCTCCCAACTAGTCACTCCACTTCATTTGGGATAGTAGTGCCATCCATTCAAACTCCTTTGGCAAATCTAATTGTTATCATGGTGCAACCCATTGCAATCCCAACAGGAATGTTGGACTTGCTAGCCTTAGGATTTCCTCTATCCATTTTTAATGGGTTAGCAGAGGAAGATGCGAAACTTCATATTAATGAATTCCAAAAATTAATGTTTAACTTTTGAATCCAAGATAGAGGACACTTGATGATGTTCTTTAATATGACTCTGAAAGGATGAGCTATAGTATGGTATCATAGTCTAGAGACTGGAACCATAACTATGATTGAACTTTTCTTTGCGACCTTTCGAAGAGAGTTTGCTCCTGAAAGGGGAGGTCAATAGTACTAGCTACGTGTTCTCAATGTAACATGTCAAGAACCTCATGAGAATGTTCAAGGCTATACCAAGAAATTGAAGGAAGTATTTTGTAAGTTGTAGACCTATATTCCTATTCCAGTTCGCTCAGTTGCAATACTTTTTGCATGGACTGGACTTTAACATTCAAGTGTAGTTGAGTAGTGTTTCTTCCCAACATTGATACGGCTATTATATGAGCATAGGAGGCAGAGTCATGATTACAACTGGCCTATACCTCTAAGGAAAACTACAATCCGAGTATACGTGCTAGAAATACTTTAGCATTGATAAATGGAGGCCAAGGGATGCCCATGACTACTTTCAATGGGAGAGGAAGCATGATTTGAAATGTGCCCATATTGCGATCCTAATGTTGTTCTAGGGAATTAGTAGCAGCCAATTTCTAGTCAAGTGGTTAGAAAAATGGAACGATAGGTAGATGATCGTGGCTATGAGTCAAGTACCTCAAATATCCTTGAGGCAAAGTTAAGGATATGATGAAGCACTATACTGACATGGCCACCAAACAACACATGTAATTAATGTTGATGTGAATTTCCTTAATAAACAATAGAATTTGATAGGGAGTCGACACCTTGAAGAGGGTGCCCCCTCAAGATTCATCTGTAAGTGGAGTGGTAGCCAACATTTCCCTAAATTGTCTAAATTAGCTAGTACCTATTGGAGCAAGATTAGTTCTCCCCAACAAGGAAGTAAACATACAAGTCCAGTCAACCATTGAGCGCAAGGGAATAATCTCCAGCAAGATGAGGGACCAAAACAAATATTGCAAAGAGGGAAGGCTATTATAGAGGAGTTGCCTAGTGGCAGTGGAGTCAGCCTTATTGAAGCTATTTGTGTTAATGGCAATGAAGCTTCTAATTTACCAATCATTACAAGAGGTAAGGGCAAAGAAGGTGACAAAGACAAAGTAAAACTTATCGAGGAAAAGCCTAAGCAAGATGATAAGGGGACGCAAGTCCTTAATCCCGATATGGAAGGTGGACCTCTAAAAGCCATTGATAAGAAATTATCAAAAAAGAATGTAAAAGCTAAGAAAGAGGCACCAAAGTCTGTTCAAAGACCAAAGGAGAGAATTGTCAGGCGAGAAAAGAGAGCTCTTGTTGGCTATCATGAATTTGGTTTAGCAAGTTCTCTTTGCAAAGTTAAGTCGAATATAAACCTCTTGTAGTTAATTAAGTTATCCCCAGGAGTGCATAAAGAGTTTAAGAAGATTTTGTGCTCTATTTTTATTACATTCTGAATAGCACAAATTGCTTACTTCTACTAACTACAACATGTTTTAAACTCTTCCCTACTTTATTTCTAATTTTGAGTTAAACTACATTGATTTGGTACGTGCGATTCTCCACTTCTTTTATAATATCTATTAATGCATACTCTCTCTTTATCAATTCAATCCATACAATTACTACAAATCACACTACTAATATTTCATATGATTAGTATAGAATGATATTAAGATCAAGCACCACAAGCATTATCTAAATATTCTCTCTTTATCAATTCAATCCATACAATTACTACAAATCACACTACTAATATTTCATATGATCAGTATAGAATGATATTAAGATCAAGCACCACAAGCATTATCTAAATAAGAATCAAGTATAAAAATTAAATGCAATCTTTACTTTTGTAGCAATGAGATTAGACACTTACTCTTGAAAATTCAATGTCTTGTTCTTCTTCCCGATTGCTTGATTGGTCTCTTAGAGTGCTTGTCTTTTTTTATGCCCACCACTACCTTGCAAATGATAGCTTCTTTGCTATGAATATGAAAAACACAATTTTGTGCAATGTTGAAAATACTCTCTTTGTCGTGAATATGAAATAAATGATTTGTGTAATGTTGAAAAAACTCTCTTGGATGTGAATATGAAATAAATGGTTTGTACAATGCTTTCATCAATGAGTTCTTTCAAAATACTAACATTTCTTTCTATTCTGTGATGCTATGTACCTTATGGTTTCGCCTCAAGACTAAATCTATTCTTATATTTCTTGAATCGTTCACTAATATTAGAGCATTTTATCAAGTTCTTATGCATCGTATTATACTTTACTATATAGCACTCTCTATTATACTATATTTTTATAAAGCATATTACGTGGAATGCAATATATGATTTTTCCATAGGATAAAATTTAATCTTCTAACAACACATATCATGATATTTCATTAATCTATAGATTAGACTATATGATCAAAAATTTTCTTACAATATAGAAGTACTTTTTGTTATTTTATCCAATATAATCTGAGATTTGGCCATGTGGTCAAATCATTTCTTATAATATGAGATGTAATTTTTGTTATTTTTCCAATATACTATGAGATTTGGTCATACGGCCAAATCTTCTCTTTAGTCTATCTCTTGGCCAAAACAAGGACTCTTGCAATTCACAATATCTTGCAACAAATCAACCACTTTTTTCATTCTACAAACAAGAATGAAATTTCACCATTTGGTTAGATGCTTTATTACATTATCAACCCTTACTTACTTCCAACAAGAAAGACTATTTTCTACTTAGAATTCCTTACTTTCTATAATTTGGCCATGTGATCAAATCTTGCCTAGCAACAAACAAACCACTTTTTTGGGAATTAATCCTAAAAAACTAAGAGTAAATCTATGATTGATCACACAAAATTTGGGTATGCTAGATTTGGCCGTAAGGCAAAATCTTCTAAGACAAACATCTTCTATATTATATCCAAAAAAGAAGACCATATTCTACTTGGAACTCCTTAATTACTTACTATATTTATAGGAAGTTTGGCCATGTGGTCAAAACTTGTTGTGCAACAAACGAATCACTTTGTTTTCATAAACAATTTGTTTCATTTTAATTTTTTATAACTTCCTATCTATATGGTCATATACAAATATCATATCATTTTGCCACAAATTAGACACTTTGTCCATTCCACTACAAAATAAAAATTGGCCATATGGTCAAATCTTCCATTTTGTTATCAATGCTAGCATCCAAAAATCCTGCATTCTTGTTTCATTTGGCCATATGATCAGATCTAATCTCATGCATCTTGAAAACCATGAGACCACTTTTTTCATTCCACTATAAAACAATATTTGCCTATATAGTCAAACCCAATTTCACAACATGTTGCAACAAATGAACCACTTTCTTCATATGCTTATGAAATTAGATTTGGCCATATAGTCAAAACTAGTTTATAAAAATATAGATATCTTATAAGTTTCACCATGAGGTTAAATCTCCACCTTTTAAGTGTTTTTCACATTATCTTATGTTGATATCTATGGGATTTTCTACATAGCCACATTTGAATACCATATCACAATAAACCACATCCTTTGTTTAACTAGACTTTAAAAACCATATGTAAAAAACCATGGCAAAGTATCCAATCTCATAGATAAGTCTTATGGCTAAATATGATTTGACCACATAGCTAAAACTAATGGCAACGTTTCTACAATATGAATCCTTTCAAGGGAAACTTACATGTACAATACTTAAAATGTTAACTTTGGGCCAAATGGAGTCGTGAGATTGCTTCATAACCACATTGATATATGAGTAGATCTTGTATTAGACTAAATCTCATTCTTTGATTAAATAGGATTTGACCACATGGCCAAAAACCTTAGCAAAGTTCCTAAAGTACAATCCTTACATAGGAGACTTACACGGAGAAGAAATCTAATGTTAACTTAGGGACGAAATCATCCATGAGATTTTCTATATAACCACAAGGATTCTCATCTATATCTCATACCACACTATTAATTATCACTTGTAAGTCCATGGCCAAAGTCTCACTATTAATAAAATTTGATCTTCTGATCAGAATCCATGGCAAAGTTTCTACTATATGATTCTTGCAAGAGAAACATAATTAGTGGTAACTAAGGGCCAAAATAATCCATGAGATTTGATACATAAGCACATCTATATATGGTTAGATCTCATACCACACTTAATCTCAAATTTTAATATTTCATTTAATGGAAGAGTCCCTTTGGAGTATATTTATATTGTATTTTGTAAAATCTTGTGGTGTTGTGTTTTCAAATTTTAACATAGAAATATTATACATTTATTTAGGTTTTTTGAATTTTGACTATTTGTAAATCCATTTGTTTGACAACTTTTTCTCTTTGTAGAACTATTCAATGGCAAAGAAAGATAGCACATCCAAAAATGAGACCAAAACCATTGATGGAGTTAGTGGTGATTTTGTGTATCCATGGTATATGGATGCTTATGATAGTCAAGGAAAAAGGGTTGACAATGTTCTCTTATTTACATTAAAGAGTGATATTGCATTTTTTCAACAAGATGGTGTCATAGAGAAGATAACAAATGGATGTGTTGGGAAAGAAAAATGCCATGTAATCTTGTTAAGATTAAGGGAAAAAATGTAGTATATAAACTTGATCCTTTGTCATCACTTTTGAAGCGATTGAAGGTGTTGAAAATCAACATCTCACCCCCTTCTTGCCTCCCCCTGATGCCAATAGGTGCAAAAAACCAATTTTTAATGGAAAAATGGGGCACCGGAAGAATGGTGCCCCTTTCTCCCCCCCCCCCCCCCCCCCCCCCCCCGGTTGTGTGAATTTTGGGCTTTAAGCCCGTAACCAAGTTATTAAGCTTTAAATCATTAAAATAACTACTTTGACTTTGAATGTTCACATTGTCCAACAAGTGGTTTTTTCCCTAACAGAGGCCCAAGCGAGCTCTAATTCATGATTTGACTAGAGGATTGCCTTCATAGAGTCAAAATCTATCGATCTAGTCTATGTGATCACGCTCTTTCTGGCTCTCGGATCACATAGCTACTTCATAACGCAAAACCTTGTGGGATTAAATGGGGGGTCAAACGGACTCCAATCGACGAACCAAGGCTTGATTTTGCATTCCTGACATCGGACTCTATGTAGGAAAAGTCCTGCTTGACCATCCACAAACATTTTTCATGAAAAATTGGTCTTTTACACCTCTCGACCACTTTTTTGCTTCAAAAACAGGTCCCAAAATTAAGCTCTCAATACATGAAATAAAGGTTTTGATCATTTGATCAAATATTTTCGTATGGAGATCATAAAGACTATTCATCCTTGTTGACATACAATAGAGGCTTTGACCATTTGATTAAATCTTGTTCTATGGACATCACAAAAAATTATTATCCTTGCTATCCTCTAGGTTATGTACAATACATGTTTTGACCATATGGCTAAATCTTTTCTTGTGAACATCACAAAGAATTTCAATCCTAAGTCTTGTGTAAAATACTTGCAATAGAGGTTTTAACCATTCAACTAAATCTTTTCCCATAAAAATCACGATGAATTTTTATCTTTGTTGTATGTATTTTGCTTGAAGTTTTGACCATCTGGCTAAATATTTTTCAATGGAGACCACAATGAACTTTTATCCTTTTTATCATATAGACTACATGAAACAAATATTTCAATCATTTGACTTTGTCTTTTCCTATGGAGATCACAAAGAATTTTTATATTTTCTATGATGTGGAATACATACAATAGATTTTTGACCAAGTGGCTAAATCTTTTCCTATATAGATTATAAAGAATTTAATCATTATTCTCGTGTTGAATAGATATAGCATAGTTTTGACCATTTGCTATATCTTTTCCCAATGAGAACACACAAAGAATTTTTTTCTTACACAAAGAGTAGTTAATAAATTAAAGTAAAATAAAGGACAACTAAAAATAATAGAAGAATCTATTCTTGTTTAGTTTAGGGCATAGTTCATGAGAAAGTTTATTTTTGGCCATATGGTCAAATCTATCCCCTTTCTATAAGATGTTTCCATTAATACTTTGTATTATGGACGTTGGACTCATTCTATCTAATGTTTCTGTGTTTTTTTCTTTTCAATGAAACTTGATACTTCATTCTATTTAGCAATTTCATTACTATTCTCTTCTTTCTGAGAGGTGACAATATACAACTTATAAAATCTCCATTTTCTCACTTGCACATGTATCATGAATAAGGGCTTTTATTTTGGAGAAACTGTGAATTCGCTAGTTGATCATGGTATTTTTGCACTTGTGAGAGTATATGCAATACATCCAAATGAGACATCCATGGAGAAACACTTCAAGATGGATATATTTCAGTGGCTATTGATAAATGTCTAGATGTAGCGGCATATTTGCCATTCCCAACAATTGATACAATGAAGGTTCATGAAGCTATAGGTGGTTTTGCAAAATGGAGAAAGAAAGATGCAGTGGTTGTTTCAAACTCAATAACAATTCATGACGAAGGAGATGATTACAAATCAAACCATGTCCTACCTGCTTAGGATATTAATGTGCTTTTCATTCATTAAAGTTGGAGAGACCATAGAGTGATGCTATGGACAGAAGGCAACACAATGTGTGTTGGTATTGGGGTTATATTATTGGCTTTTCCATATGATAGATAAACTTTGAGTTGCTGGGAGAAGATGATGTTGGTATGGTGGTAGATAAAGCCCTTAATCAAACCACAGGAACATATATAGATGACAACCTTCATGGCCTATTAAACATGTCACCTTTGATGATAGAACACCGCTGCTACAACAACAATCATACATGCAATTTATCTCTACAAATGATTATGCCAAAAACATGAAAGATAGCAATGAAGATTTTGTGTTTACAAAAATGATATTTTTTTTTCAAAAAAGATCATATTGTATGGTCGATAGAAAGCCTTGAATTATTGCCCCTAAAGGTGAAAACTTGAGAACTTCTATGGACTCCATTTCACAAGTTTCCACGATTGATTGCTGCCAAGAAAATTGTTATCAGTTTGTTGATAGAGAAGTAATGCAACAGTTACGTAAATACTTTCGAGGATTGCAATTTTAAGACCGCACACAAACTATGTTTATGACAAGTTTGAATCATCATGCATGATTGATCACGTAGGAACAATGAAATATAGCTTCATCTTCAATGGAAAAGTGGTATGTGGAAGGTCATGGTATGAGATTCATGGAATCCCAGAGACATCCTTTTACACGTACAAAACACAATTTCCATCCTTAGAGACTTTGTCAAGAAGAATACAAAGCAAATGCCATATAAGAGTAGAACAATGCAAGATGGATCAAGGGAGACACAATTGGTCATCCTAGATGTTTACAAGCAAGTATATATATGGGCATAAGTTAATGCAACATTGAATGGTATTGGATATAAGAAAATGTCATTGTCCATCTTCAATCGTATTTGAAACACAAAGTTCAAGAATGTAACCTTAGCAAAGACAAGTGAATTCTCCAAATGTAGTATTTGCAACTTGTAGCAACAAAGTGTCTTCAAGAGCAAAATGTGCTTCTAAAAAAGCATCAATGTCACATGCTACAACAACAAAGTTGTTAAAACATATACTACAATTGCCGCTTGGCCTCGGCATTAGATCCAGAGAAAAATGTGTGCATCATACATGATAAGATGGACCAACAAAAAGACAGCTATCCCTTGGTTAAGGCTTCCATCAAAAGAGATTGAAAGATCTACTCAACTACCAGTTTCTTTAGCAAGCATGATTACACAAGGGCATGGAGAAGGCAGATATGGACATTTAGCACTTGATCTATGGCCTCACAATCCTAACTTCACAATTTCCTCATTGCCTTTGTGCTTCAGGAACTTGGAGCGACTACACAAGCATGTAAATGGTGATCTACAAGTAGATGGAATGCCAAGATCAACCTCCATGCTATTAAATGCCCTCAACTTGAAAAAAGCACTAGACGACTATCAAGGTGTTGCACAAAATAAAGCATGCATGGAAGAAAATATACCACAGGATGGCCATCATAGTTTCAAATGATTTCTAGAGAACTTGCTACTTCAACTTGATAATTGTGGATCAGAAAATAAAAATCACTATCTCTTTGCATATCTATCATTGCTTGTTGCATGAGGAATATTCAAGATGGTCTAGATTGGGTTTCTCATGGTGGATCATACACGTGAAGACATTGATGCAATGTTCAACAAATTTTTGGAGAAGCTAAGGAAAAGCACGATCTTCACTTTTCCTCATCTTATGCAACATTTTCAATCATGCCAGATGACAAGTCCTACACCTTTCTTATTGACACATGTGCCTGACTTTAAGAGATACATTGAGAGATACTTGTGTGATTCCAAAGATACACTTGTTGGTCACTCAAAACCTCTTCAATTTCAGTTCTATATGCAAGGAGATACACCTGTCATGCAATACAAGATGCATCTAAATTCCCCAGACTGGTTACTAAGAGAAGGTGGTATTGAAGTATGGAAGAGAGACTTTGCAAGAAAGCCTAATCTTCCAAAGGGTGTTCCAATGTTGTTGCCCATGTTCGAGTATGTTAAGGATCATCAAGAATTAGTAAGTGGAGTTAAAGATTATTTGAAGAATTAGGAAAGATGCTAAAATGTACAAGGACATGAAGCAGAGTTCACAAAGTTTATAACACCAATGGTTGATTATTGGAAACATATGATCTATGCTCTTCAAACTCCAAATATCCAAGAATATATATTTTTCATAGATTTTTGGCCAAGGACACAAAGTGATGTAACCAATATAGATTTAGATAATGTAGATGACTTTATTGGATTGGAAGAGTTGAATGATCACTATTGTGGTCCTCTCAGCAAAACGACCCAAGCATGCATTTGAAGCAATGCTTGATGTTAAGAAATATGACTTTGTGCTTGTTAGACCTTTAGATCAAGTATATCCAATATGGCTTGGTGTTGCACAAAGTTAGATGGATACAAATAGAAACTCTAAAAACTTCAACAAGGTACGTATACAATACTGGGCACCAATTTGTAGTCGTAAAAAATGCTATACATGCATAGGTGTATCCTAATTGTTGGGATAAATATTGGATGTGCAACAAAAAATATCATGAATGATGGGAAACAATAGATATCATTGTCTTATATTGGATGAAGAAATGTACAAAATCTCCCAAAATTTTTAAAGCTCCCCCAAAGGTTGTATTGATGGCCAAACAAAGTCAACAAGAATCCACCAACTAAAGATTTTCCTTTAAAATCTTCAAGGATATTAAAACTAAGGTGTTTATTAATACCACCTTTTTGAGTTTTTTTCAATCTCTTGGAAACAACCATAGACAATAATATGTTCCATTGCACCAAGTTCCAAATTAATGAAATTCATTTTGATTTGGAATTTCCAAATTAATGAAATCCTTAAAATTCCATTGCACCAAGTTCCAAATTAATGAAATCCATTTTTATTTGGAATTTCCATATTGATGGAACATTTGCAAATACTTGAATATGGAGTTTTTTTTAGTGCTTAAGATTGTTGCAACATGATGAAATGGATCATTCACTCACAATAGTTAATGGAAACTCCGTATAAGCCTTCCAATGAATAAGAGTCTACTTGAAGTCCTTAAATAGCTTTAAGAATGGAAATCTTGAATCATTGTTACGTGCAATGACTAATAAGTAATCAAATCCCCATAAATCTAAACCAATGCCTTCATTTAAGACTGAAGATCAATTCCAAACTTCAAGAATTACTTCCATTGTTGATTAGCAACAAGAATCCAAGAGATTTTAGAAATCCATAACTATCCAAGCATTCAAGAAGAAAGAAATCCTATGAGCTATGCCCTATTGCTTCAATGTTTGATCAATCTTTATGGAATGGACTTGCCTTTGATGCTCTAAAGTAGAACACTTCATAATCCCCATGATTAAACCACAAATTGAACAAAATTTTGAAGAACTATATGGCTGCCTTGTTTTTCCCAAATCAGAGATCAAGAATTCTCTAAATCTTGTCCACATGCTTCAATCTTGCTTCCTCGTTACATGATGAAGTTTTAGAGTGATATTCAAGAGAAAATCCATATGAAAATTTCAAGAATCAAGTAAGATTTAACTTTCTATCCATAAACTCCATTACTAGGGTCTTAAAAAAAGCTTTCAGAGAAGGAAATGGCTCAATGTTTGAAGAATAAGGTAGGAGAATGCTTCTAGGAGCTTAAAGAAGTAAAAGCCTCATGAAATCTTGAAGAAGTTTATAAAGATTCACTACTATCTTGAATCCACTATGCAAGGGGAAGAGAAACAATCCATGGCTAACCTCTATTCTTGTCAAATCTTGAAGGAATGTTCTTCAACTTAATGGAGAGCCATCAGGAATGCCAAGGACCACACTTGATGCATCAGAGAGAAGAGATTTCAATTGTAGATGATGGCCAATGATTAGCTCAAAAATTACGATAAAAAATGTGCTGATATGCCCATTATTCCCACGTGGCTAATTTGCCTCATAAGCTGGTCAATCTACTACTTAAAATGATCTTGAGGATGAGGGGAATGAAGTGGTGTACTCAGGAAAAGAATATATTCTCATGGAGAAGAGATCTGATTAAGATTTCAACCATGGAAGCTTGGGACAGAGTTGAGAGAGAATAAAAAACCCTTGATTAACAAAAAGTAATCATGCTTAGTTTTTTCCTAAACTCTAGTAATCTTGATTAGTCCTAGAACCTTCAAAATGATCTCTTCTTGTCCATGAGCTGCCAAAATATCCAAGATTCTTCCATTTTTTCTTCAGATATTCTCCAAGAGCTCCAAAATTAGTAAAAACTAACTACAAGAAACCCTGATTAGTCACAATTTAAACTGTACCAAGTCTTGTAACCAAATCTTGAACTCCAGTTACCCTAGATGGCGCTAATAACGAGATCTAGGCTTGAGAGTGACCTTGCCAAGAATCAAATTCAAGGCTCTAATAACACTAAAATGAAATTAGCCTAGATTGAATTAAAATATCAAGAAAACCAAGAATCAACAATTGAAACAACTAGCCATAGCCATGCCATAGCTAAAAATATATTAAATCTACAATACAATGAAGCCATAGCTAGTTTCAATCAAAGTACAATGAGAATCATGGATGAGAGGCAGCTGCAAAAAATACACCTCTTGCTATGGTAGCCATTGAGTATTCACCTGCAATGTCATGGTGGGGAAGGCAAGAACCCTCATGCTCCAAAAAAATAGAGAAGTCTACAAATATACTAAAAGATTTCTTACGTTGGCATACTCTTTCCCTTTATACTCCACCCCCAATTAAGCTAATTCCCCTAAGCTACTTGATACAACATTTGTTTTATTATAGATACATAATTTTGCTTTTCATTTTTGGTTGTAGAGCCCTCACCAAGATGATCCATTCTTGTGGTTGGAGGGTAGTTGCAAATGCTAGATTATTGATTAAGTTTATTTATCTAAATGATGACAAACTTATAAAGATAATATGGAAGATGTTTAGCTTTAAGATAGAGTTTTACTCAAAAGGTAATCCATTTCAAAATAACATTGAATTAACCCTCTTTTTTTTCAAATATGTGATAATTATTTGAGGATTTTTATAATAGCGAGCACGTTTGATATGAAGAGCAAAGGTTTTCAAGTACATAATTGTTAATTGAATACAAGAATAACAAGGAGACAAGAGGACACAGAGAGTATGGAAATATAAAATCAAGAAGAGATGTACACAACTATAGCAAAGTGAAGGCATGCTCTCAACACTTGAGGCAACCAAAGAATCAAAGAAATGAAAAATAACTCTTAAAAATGATGTTCCTTAGACAAAGGAAATTGCATTCATATGTTATCCTGTAAGACCTCATGCATGTAAATTATGAAGAAAGAAAATACACTTTTGCTACAATATTTGAACTTGTATTTATATTGAAAGTAAAGATATCTTTTGTTCAATATCCTTGTATATTTTTCTCTCTTCTCCTTGACATTTGCAAAAAAATTAGCATAGATGTTTGACATTCAAGAAGTGGAATCAAGCATGCATCTTCTATATATAATTGATGTAGAAAGTTATCCATTTGTTATTAAGTTGAAATACAAATAAACATGACAATTCAACATCTTCATTTTGTAGATCCATTCTTGATATATTGTCCATGATGATCTAACCTTTAAGATTGTAATAATGTCCTCATTGAGCCAAACATCAAGATCCACTACAAAATCTTTGCCAAAATCCTCAGGACTCTAATCCAAAGCAAGCAGACTACGATTAACATAATGCTATCCATTATAATAAAAGCTAAGGATGAAGTTTTGAGTAGAAAGTATATATTTGCAAGCAACAGAGGCTTGATATACCTTACAAATTATATTGTGTTATATCCCGGTATCCCACACCTCATCGACAAATTGTAAGACATTATCATATGCCAACCTCTTAACTGATATCATAGCCTTTAATATTCTTATCTCAATATTAGAAAACTTAACAAATATATCAGTAGGCACAAACAAAGTAATATTTCTTAGCTTACTTAAGATATTAGGTTTTAATATTTTATGTATCTTAGAAATTATTTTATATATGCAGCTCTCACTACTAGCTAGACTTGGCAAAGACTAGAGTCGAGGCTTGTAAAATTAGGTAAAGGAAGAAGGGATATTACTTCACAATGGCTATGTTGCATTGAGATACTATAAGAATGGTCATTTAAAAATATTACATTCTCTACAACCTATGTTTTTCTCCTACCTTTGTATATTTCTTCTCCAAGTAAACCATGCATAACATCAATAATATCAGTAATAGACTCAACTTGCTTCCATTTCTCAAGATTAGAAAGCTAGATATCTACAAATAAAAATAAAATTTTGCATAATAAAACCTAATACCAAGTTTAATAAAATAAGAGTATTGAGAATAAAATACTAACAATTTGGTTTATGCAATGGAAGTTTTAAAGCTCTAGGTTTCAAATGCAACTCTCTATGTATAAATGTATGTTTTACTAAAACTTCTTTTATATTATTCTTGTTTTCTCCAAGTCTAAAATCTTTGATCCTACCTTTCATAACAAAGATGAAAGAGCTCTACATCTCTATCTTTTCCTACATTTTACTTGTTGCATGATAATATAGCTATCTTTGCTAATAATAGTAGGAATCCATATTCCATTTGTTTGGAATGAATTACATAAGGATATAGATATGATTTTAGGGCTTGGGTGCCTTGTTGAAGGTTGACTTTTTGTATCCATGGCATAAAGAAAGGGGAGAGAGAGAAACAAGCTGTTACTAAGGAAGGAAAGAGATGAGAAGAACAAAGGAGGGAAAAAAGATGAACACTAAGCTTTTTGACAATTTGAATTTAGATTTAGTTATCATTATCATACAATCCTTGATATGTCATTAATGTAAAGTGATTGAGACCCTATATAATTAATATAAAGTATGTCATAATCACAATTATAAGATTGAAATAGAGATTCATAATAAAATTTCATAGTAATATTGTGTTTACATCTCTTTTCTTTTTCTTTTTCCAAAATAGAGCTTTCAACATGGACTTTGCTCCCATTGGTCTAGAGTAGTCTTTGTCTATACCTTACAAGGCATTATTGAGACCTCAAAACTCTCCTAATTTGTAATTTATCACTACCCTAGGGTTCTGATACATTGTATGTGTCTCCACCACACCTATTGTTAGCATTCCATATAGTGATCTCATCTTCTTGGATCTCTTGCCTATTGATGCTTAGCAA
The DNA here is from genome assembly GCF_053477565.2 of Lygodium microphyllum. Classification (NCBI taxonomy): domain Eukaryota; kingdom Viridiplantae; phylum Streptophyta; class Polypodiopsida; order Schizaeales; family Lygodiaceae; genus Lygodium; species Lygodium microphyllum. Next base: position 41,666,281 of record NC_141148.1, read on the forward strand.
AGCCATCAAGTTTAGCAATCCTATTGCTCTTGCTATGAGAGTCGTCTATGTCTCTACTCGTGTTCTTCCATCAAGCTTAGTAGATTTGCTACTCTTGTATGAGAGATGTTTATGTTTGTGTTTGTGTCCTCTCCTATCAAGCTTCCTATCCTACACCTTCTTTTTTGGCCATGGTGATGGACATATGTCTCTACCTTCTTAATAGGGGGCTAACACTAGATAGCAATAGCTTTTGTAGTACACTACCTTCACTTTAATTGTGACTCTTACTTTGTTACTTTGGTCTGCCATTCTTACAAAGAATTCCTACTAATCATTGTAGGCCAACATCACGAATTGAGAAGATTAGATATTGTGTTGGTTTGACTCAAGTTTTACATAAAAAGACCTCTTGAGTAGGCTACGAGAGACAAACTAGCCCCATCATCATTATCAAGCTCCTCAGAGCTACTACAATATCTTGCATAGACATTTGATTAGTGGTAAGTGCCACAACTTTGATATGTTAGCCCTTTTCAATGTCCTACTAAGAGACTATTGTGCAGCATGGGTATCTTCTATCTTTATGTATCATACAAAAATAAAGCCTTATTTTTACCTTTGTTAGGTTCTATTGAAATTTGAACCACCTCAACCACATCAAATAGCTCAAAGAGCTAACTAGGATGAAAGTTTGTAGTATATGAGCACCTAGTACCTCCAAAATATAGCTTCATGACACCATGGTTCCAAATGAGTTGCAACCTTAACTCATCATTTCTCACCTCAAGTGGACAAGCATGCTTCTCGCCTTGTACTTAAATTGCAAGAACTAGTTAGACATCGATGTTCCACATGCTCTAAATGAGCAATTAATTGACCATCACTTATCGTTTGATGGTGATGTCAAGCATATGTAGCTTTATATTCATTCTTACAAGAGTCATGGGATGCATGCAATAGTTTTACCAAGATACCTTATTTGACTCTATGAGAGTGTTGAGATGTCAAGATCTACATGAGCTAGCATCTACTACATATCTCAATGATATGGCATGATATTATTCATTGGCATGTTAGGTGATTAACATGAGGATACACCAATGATTCTATAGTTGGACTACACCTACATAGTCCATCCTTGGTTATGGCACATTCATTATGCTGCCTCTTTTTTGCTTAGTGGATTCACACTTAGTGATTGCATGTACATATATTATGATACTTTCATATTCGTCTTTTATTATATCGTAGACTTAGTTTTTTTGTGTGGAAGAAGAAGAAGATTTTAGTCCTCTCTCTATGTGCTCAAATCTCCATTGCCTTTGTGTGTGTGCTCTTGGTTTCTTCACTTCTCTCCCCTCTTATCTATTTTCATGGTACCAGAGCCATCCCATAGCTACCTGGAGCTTGATTCAAGGATAAATGAAGGCATTGGAGCATGAAGCAAGCAAGAAACAGGTAAAAATCTCTTCCACCTTGCTCGATTTACCATAGGAGGCTCCTAAGGTTGGCAGGGCTGTAATTTCTAATTGTAGCAAAACTTAGTAAGAAAGAAGAACAATGTATATACTGTAGTTATATCCCTTAGGACTGTTCCGCTATGATTTTTGGCATATGAGATCAATTTGGTCTCCATTTTGGACCTGCAAGTGATTCGACAAAAGTTTTTGGATATACTACAATTTTAATTGTGCTAGCGATTTACAAGTGCGCATGTTATGGATTTCAAATCTTTAAGGTTTCAGGTATTTGCTAGGTTGTAGACAAAAAAGGCATATACAAACAAATTGTAGATTGCGGTCATTATTGTGTAGTATCAGTGAAAAAGGCTATGTATTTAGTTGTTTGTTTTGTCAAATTATTTAACAAATTCAACCAAATTGTTAGTGAGAAGCTTAATAAGAATAATCATCATGTATGGATGTTTAAGCTGCCAAATTTCTTGAAGAGCAAAGGTGTCTCAAATTACATTGAAGGAGACATGGCAATAGCACTTGCAGTTCCTCCGTGAAATACTACTGCAAAGCAAGTAAATACTAAGAAATATTGGGAGTAGACATAGAGTAAATCATGTGTTGGCTGCCTCATAAATAGCATAATAGGCTATTTATAGGAATTTGAAGCCCCTACTATTGCACGAAAGAATCTAACAAGGCTATTCCAAGTAAGCACAAAGGCTAGAAAGCTACACCTTAAGTTAGAGCTAAACCAAGTGATTGAAGAGAGGGAATATTGTTGAAATGTCGGATCTAGAGCATGGTAGGAGCTATGGAGGTTGGAAGATGAAGACTAAATTCATGTTGACATGGACAATGAGTGGACAACTATTACACAAGTGAATTAGGTTCCAAGTTGGAAGCTTGGACTCATAAAGAAAATCTTGTATATTTGATTGACAATGACAATGATGCTAAGTGAAAGAGGAAAGCATCATGATATTGGATTCATCATTGTGAAAGTACAATGCTTTATAGTAGTTGCGTTGTTCCACTCTCCTCACAGTGCATATGAGATTCAAGACATCTCTTCCTCGAGCATACATCATTTGTCATTTCTCAATACCCCCCTCAAATGATGAGTTCCTAGACTTGTTGGCTTTTGCCCCCTACATGATGACATGGCCCAAGAGACTAGCTCATAAGCAGCCTAGTTGAATTTAAGCTTGAAAATTTACATCTTTGGCGAGGGTTTTTACAAATAAAATCCACTAATAAGGAAAAAATAGAGATCCACTATGGGAAAAACATATGAAAGATACAATGAAAAATCTTTAGAACAATATGTCAGAGTTGTTGATTGTAGTGGAAGCATCTTATTCTTCTTCATTCATGAACTGGTTTTGGTGGTGATCATTTTGCATATGTTGTGTGCTTTTCTTGTGGAAACATTGATTGGATGTATGGCCAATCTTGCCACAGTAATGACATATAATCTGATCCTTGTTGTTGTTGGTGCTGAGTCCTCGACCATGGCCTTTTGTTCCATAAGTGCTCATGGTGTACAAGAGACTATTTTTGGTGGTGTAATCCTTTGCATCCTTGCTTTTAACTTTGCTTTCTCCATCAAGTAATGAGTGCTCAATATCTTTAAGTGAGATACTTGGAACATTACTTAGGGTAGACACAAGATTCTCATATGGATCCTTATTTACACTTGCAAGCAATACAGTTATTGCTTCATCTTCATCAATATTCTTCTTAAGAGTTGCAAGCTAGGTTTTTAGGCTCTTGAACTTGTTAATGTGTATATTCATAAAAGCACTATATTTTATATCCAATTTATAAAATTGCAAGAGTAATTTTACTTTTGAAATCTTTGCTTGGGTACCAAAGATCCTATCAAATTCCTCTAGAGATCTGAACATACAACAGGGACATGCACAGATTTCAACATCGAGCTACAATATTCAAAATGTTGGTGCATAGAGTGGCTAATGTCCTATTGTTACATGCTAGGAAGGAGCGCCTTGAGAAGAGGGAAAGATATCAAGAAGAAATCATGTGGAGATATTGAATGTAGAGAGAGATCTAGGTGTTGCAAGTAAACAAGGTACTATTGTCCATGGTAGACATGAAAGCTCCACTGAAGGTGAAGGTGAAGCTAGAGTAGGAAGTGAAGCCTTGAGCTGATATCAAGCTATGTAGAAGTGAAAGAGAGTTGGAGAAGAAAAGTGAGGAGCTAACCATGCTTAGCTGAGCTCTGATACCATGTTAAAACATCAAATCTAGATCATGGCAAGAGCTATGGAGATTGGAAGATGAAGACTAAATTCATGTTGACATGGACAATGAGTTGACAATTGTTACACAGTGAATTAGGTTCCAAAATGGAAGCTTGGACTCATAAAGACAATCTTGTGTATTGGATTGACAATGACAATGACACTAACCGAAAGACGAAAGCATCATGATATCATATTCATCATTGTGAAAGTACAATGCTTTCTAGTAGTTGGTTTGTTCCACTCTCCTCATTATGCATATGGGATTGAAGGCATCTCTTCCTAGAGCATACATCATTTGTCATTTCTCAAAAAATATGTCCATTAATGATTATTCCTTAAATATTTGGGGTATCATGGAAGCTCTTGGATCTATCAATATGGTAGTTAATGACAATAATATTGTGTATGTATGCTTAGATAAACTTGGAGATGAATACAAGAGCTTGAGGTCATCTATGAATATAAGAAATAATATCCCTCATTTTGCAAACTTGATTTCTATGTTAATACTTGAGGAGAAGAACCTTGGTTTGGATTACTCTTCTTCTCAAAATAAGAATATGTTTGAAAAGTTATTTTACTCTACTAGTAGAGGTAGAGGTCATGGCAAAGGTCAAGGTGGTAGTCGTGATCAAAGTTATGATGCACAATAAAATAGAGGAGGATAGCCCCGAAGGAAGGGGGAGTCAAAGAGGCCAAGTTGCAAATTCTAATAGGAAACATAATTCTTCTAATAGCAAGGAGTATTGGCATTGTGATCAAGAAGGTCACATTTCTAAAATATGCTTAAAAAATAATGCTAAAATTAGACATGGAAAAAAGTAGCAAGGCAATTATGCATCTAGTAGCAAGAACAATGATGATAGAATTGAACAATTGTTTGTTATGCAATACTTTAGAATACTATGACTATTGATGGTTTATCAAAGAATGGTGTGTGGTATGTAGACTTAGGTGCCTCTAACCACATGACTTCTTATGGAGAGTGGCTTAGAGGATGTGTAATATAGAGTCTCTAGGCTATGTGGAGACATGGAATGATATAACTCACCTGATTACTCATATTAGAAATGTTCATTTAAGTATGGAGGATGGTAAAACTAAATACTCAATTGATGTGCTACATGTACCAAATATTACAAAAAAATTGGTTTCTATTGGTCATATGGTAAAATAGGGATTGTAGGTTTGGTTCACATTTGATTGTTGTTATATAAAAGATCCTAGAAATTATTGCAAGTTGATTGCAAAAGAAAAATGTGCTTTCAAATTGTTTACTTTTGATGTAAGTCAGCCTGAAATGGATGCTACGATGTTTGCATAAGATTCAGGTGTTGTGACTGATATTGAAATTTGGCATAAGAGAATTGATAGTGTGAATGTGCAATAGCTAAAAGACATGCAGTAAAAATATATTGTAGATGGTTTGCCCAAGTTTAGAGTTGATGGGATGTATAAAGTATATGAAGCGTGTCAATTTGAAAAGTAAGAAAGACATGCATTTCCACATTAAAAGCATGTATGCAAGAAGCCACTTAAATTAATACATTCTGATATGTGGAATCCTACAAAGACTACAACTTTGAGTGGTTGCAAGTATTATATTTCATGTGTTGATGATCATACTCACAAAGTATGGGTTTACTTTATGCATGAGAAAAGTGAGTTGTTCACTCAATTTAAATTACTTTAAGACTTTGGTTGAGAAGGAGATAGTATTGCATATTAAATGCCTGAGGTGAGATGGAGGGGAATAATATCTCTCCAATTAGTTTTTTTATGTTTACAAAAAAATGGTATATAGAGATAATATACATGTAGACATATTCCATAGTAAAATAAAATTGTTGGAGTGAAAAAACAAGAACACTGTAGAGAGGTGGCTCATGCATTGATGTTAGAAAGAAACTTACCTCATTACTATTGGATTGAAGCACTTGCTATTATTATACACATTATGAATAGGACACCCACTACTATTGTACATGGTATGTCATCAGAAGAGAAGTTTACAAGCAAGTAGCCAATCTATCCCATCTAAAAGTATTTGGATGTCTTGCTTTAGTATATATTCCTGATGAGTTGTGCAATAAATTGGATCCCAAAGTAGAAAAATGTGTACTTCTAGGATATTCTCTTGAGTAGAAGGGATATAGATATTATAATAATTTTATACATGAGCTGAGAATTAGCAAGGACATTTTTTATGAAATGAGTATTTGTATAGTAATGTATAGAATGCACTTGGGAGTGATGAGTATGAGAGTGTGGCTATGCAGAAAATAGTTCAGCAATCATAGACATTGAGTGGACCACAATAGTCTCCTAGTCATGGTTCTATCGATAAACCTTGGAGTGGTAGATTGAGGCCACATGTTACTCCACCAAGTACTTCAGATGGATCTAAGGAAAGCATAGATGAGGATTTTGGGATTCCGTCTATTAAAACATCTGGTGTGTAGAAGGCATAAGAGGATGCTAAAGCACCTGGTAGTGATCCAAGTCCATGAAGGTCAAGTAGACTAAGAAAACCAATGTAGTGATTTACATATGATAGCTATGTAGCACATAGCTATGCATACATGGCTAAGTTTATGAAGGATGTGGAACCCACTTGTTTTGAGGATGCAATGGGTAATGAGTATTGGGATCGTGCTATGGATGAAGAAATGGCTGCACTTAAGGACAATGATACATGGGAGTTAGTGCCTTAACCTAAAGGCAAGAAAGTTATTGGCTGAAAATGGTTTTACAAGGTCAAGCATATGGATTTATTGAGTACTATAAGGTATAAGTGGTTGCCAAAGGGTATGGGAAAACTCACGGTATTGATTATGAGGGGACTTTTGCTCCACTAGCTAGAATAGCCAATATCATAGAAGTGGCTATATCAAAAGATTGGATCATGCATCAAATGGATGTTAACAATGCCTTCTTGTAGGGGTAGTTTTGCACGATGAAGTTTATGTGGATTAATCCCCTGGTTATGTGGATTATAGTCATCTAGATTATGTATGTAGGTTTTATACGGGCTGAAGCAACCACCCAAGGCATAGCATGGTAGGATTGCAGAATACCTTGTGAGCATTGGATTTCATAGAGCATAAGTTGATCACTCTATGTATGTGAAAGTGATGTAGGTTTTGTGGTCATTACTATATATGTGGATGATTTGATCACTATAGGTGAAAGTGAGACAAAGATTCACAATGTGAAGGGTCTTCTCAAGACTAAATTTGGGATGAAGGATTTGGGAGGGCTATGGTATTTTCTTGGCATAAAAGATAATCAAGACTCTATAAGATATATAATTGCCATAGAGAAAATATGCATTGGATATCACTACAAGGGAATGGGGGTATAGCAACAGTCATTTCCAATGAAAAATACCAGCATCGCTATATGCGTCGCAAATAGCGATGCCAATAGCGCCATCGCTTTGAGAAAAAAAAAGAGGCAAAAACCCGAGTGCAGCATTTTGCTGCAAAGAGTTTGAGAGAGAGCGAAAGAGATCGTAGCTTTGGGAGGGAGAAAGAGAGAATGAGAGCTTCTCGCCGCTACCACCACCGTATGCAAAGAAGAGGGAGAAGTGCATGAAGGAGAAAGAGGGGACATCACGAAGAGGAGACAAAGAATCCATTCTCGAGCCTTTGCAGTAAGTACATTGCCTCCTCTTGGTTTGTTTTTCTTGAGAATGAGATGCATTAAGGGAGAAAGAGAGGAAATGAGAGAGGGAGAATAAGAAAGGAAGAGAGAGAGAGAGAGAGAGAGAGAGAGAGAGAGAGAGAGAGAGAGAGAGAGAGAGAGAGAGAGAGAGAGAGAGAGAGAGAGAGAGAGAGAATAAAGATAAAAGGTAACAAAGAAAGAGAGAAAGAGAGAGAGAAAGGTATGGAAAATTAGAGTTGAAGTAAGGATTGAAATGTGCACGAGGGAGAGAAGAGCTCACAAGTACAAGAACAAGTCTTGCTTATTCAATTGCTCATGAAAGTACAACTTGGATCACTCTCACTCAAAGGTTGATGTAGACCCCTCGACTGTTTATATAGCCCCAACTGGCTAGAGCTAGGGTTTCCCCTTCCCCTTAGGACCATTCACACTTGCCTGCCCTTATCCACTCCTGCATAAGAAGGGTTCATATGCCTATACTCTCAACGCCCCCCTCAATGCTAGGTGGTGTTGGAATACAATGCATAAGAGAATGTCCCCCCCTTAACCCAAATTAGGATACCTTTATAGAGCAGGCTTACAAGGATGGTTGTAGGCAAAAGGAATACAGGACTCGGAAGATTCAATCATCTGTGGATTGGGAAGCAAAACTGGCCTCCAATTCCTTAAGTGGTTCTGGAGCAATGGGACACTTGTTCCTGATATGCCCAGTCTTTTTACATTTCTTACACTTCATTTTTTTGGGATACTTCTTCCAGCAATTACTTACAATATGCCTTTTTTTATGACATAAGAAGCACTTTGTAGAAGTTGTATGGACTAACACTTGCTCACGGGAAGTAAATGCTAAAGTGCGTTCGTTATAGTTCCTCTTCTCTTCATCTAGGCATGGCTGGATGGTACTTGCCAAATTTGGGTTCGAGATATTAGTAAGGGTAGTAACAACGATTGGAAAGACCTTCTTTACAAACTTCAGAAGGATGGCAATGGAATCTTCATCATGAATTGGTGCTTGAACGGAGGCTAGCTATGCCATGAGCCCCTTCATATGTGAAATAAACTTGCTTAGATCTTCTCCTTGTTTATACTCTAAGATAAAAATTTCAATCTTTAAAAAAATCTTGGAGTTTTTCCTTGTAGCGCCACAGAGCCTTTCAAGCTCATTCCACTTCTCCTTGTTGGCAATGGAGAGTTGGTCAATATGATGAATTAAGGATTCATCCAAATGAAGCATAATGATGGCCTGAGCTTTTTCATCATCTTCTACATCAAGGGGATTTGATAGGTAAATAACTTTGGTCCCTTTTATGAAGGGCCAGTAGCCTCATTCCATCATTTTATATTTTACCAGGACTTGTCAGGGATGGAAATATTTTCCATTAAACTTGTGAATTGAAACCTTATACCTACATAGGCCATGGCCATTATAGGAAGGTCTTACCTATTGCATTAGGCAATGGCAGTGTCTAGTTCTTTACAGGTGGCCAAGTACATACCAAATAACAGAATTAATAGCCCTACAAATGATAACCAACTTTAAAGCTGTAAGGATGAAAAAGGTTGGAAATCATACATATGTAATATCTCAAGGTAAGATTTTTGCGGTCCTGTCCTTTGAACAACCCTTGATTTAAGTTTCATTGTTTTCCTAGGTTTCAATGAGGTGATGGACTTCTTACTCCTCCCCACCTTGTGATTTGCTGTACGAACATTTGGTTGAGCAAGGTAGATTAATGACTTCGACACTTGGTGAAGAGTCCAAGGAGATTTCAATCACATCAATATTCATGTTTTGACATAAGGCAGTAGCTCTAATGTCACTAAATGTATTTTCAATGCTTAGAAGCACTCATCTCAAAATTGAGATATTTAGGTATTTACCTTGTTAAGCTTATGAGATACTTGACTGATTTGCTGGTGTTGAGAGCAGGCTTGAAGGTGTTCAAAAAACAAGAATGCACTTTATAGCATGTGCTTCAGTGATTAAAATAATTGTTAATGATTCCCAAATCGAAAAAAAATGGAAAATAGGAAGCTTGAAGCTTCTTGACTATGGCTGCCAGAAATCCACTGTTAGGGTTTTGCTTACAATAGCCAATAGAGAAGGAATTAGTTCAAACCCTCTTAGAGGGAGATGACCCACTAGGGGGGGCTAACAAAGCCCCATGGTAGTTACCAACATTGCACCTTCGTCAACACGCATAGTAGCTTGAGATGCATCGCTTGTAAATCTGCGCTAGTTTCGAGAAAAACATAATGCTGCCTCCCATGTCACATAATCCTTGTCTTTGATGTGCCATGCTGAATCACCCTAAGCTAGGGAGAAGATATCCAAAAGGAATCAGACAGGTAAATGAGAGGGCAAGAGTTCTTCTTGTGCACTTAAATGTTGTGTAGAGAGGCTAAGGGAAGCTGAAGGATCAAAGATGGCTCTAATACCATGGGGAAAATTAGAGTTGAAGCAAGGATTGAAGTGTGCACAAGAGGGAGAGAAGAGCTCATAAGTACAAGAACATGTCTTGCTTATTCGGTTGCTCATGAAAGTACAACTTGGGTCACTCTCACTCAAAGGTTGATGTAAACCCCTAGGCTACTTATATAGCCCCAACTAGCTAGGGTTATTGTTTCCCCTTCCCCTCAGGACCATTCACACTTGCCTACCCTTATCCACTCCTGCATAAGGAGGATTCATATGCCTATACTCTCAACAAAGGGAGGGAGAGAGAAGGATGAGTTAGAAAACAACAAGGGGACGGAGAGAAACAAAGAGAGGGGCAACAAAGAAAGAGAAAGAGAGGGGGAAGAGAACACGAAACAGAGAGTGAAGGGAGAGGTGGATAAAAGGGTGAAGTAAATAGAAGAAGGAAAGTGGGAGAGAGAGAGAGAGAGAGAGAGAGAGAGAGAGAGAGAGAGAGAGAGAGAGAGAGAGAGAGAGAGAGAGAGAGAGAGAGAGAGAGAGAGAGAGAGGAGAATGAGTGAGAAAACAACGAGGAGGTAAAGAGAAACAAAGAGAGGGACAACAAAGAAAGAGAAAGAGAGGGGGTAGAGAACAATAAACAGAGAGTGAAGGGAGAGGTGGATAAAAGGGTGAAGTAAAGATAAGAAGGATAGTTGGAAAAAAAAGAGATCTAGAAAGAGAATTGGAGAAAAAGAGACAAAAAAGGGAGAAAAAGAGAGATAGAAAAAATAGTAAATAGAAAGTGAGATGAAGAGAGAGAAAAATAGAAACAATGAGAAAATTAGAGAGAACGAAATTATAGAAAGAGAATGGTAAAAAGAGAAGAGAGGCACGAAGGGGGGGTGGAAAGAGAGAGTCTTTTAATGCCTTGTTTTATGAGTTTTTTATTTTTGATCTTTGATTTTGATTTTAGCAAGATGCGTCAAGTGCGAATGAAGAGGAAACGAGAGAAAGGCATAGAGAAAAGAAGGGAGGGAAATGAAAAGAGAGAAGAAGTGTGAGTGTGGAGGGAAGATGGGGGGATAAAAAAACATTTATAGAAATAGAGGGGGAGAGAGAAGCAAAGAAGGATGAAGGGAGGCAAATAAAAAAAGAAAACGAGATAGAGAACAAAAACCTGTTGTTTGTCGTAACATAGTCAAAATGGAAAACGATGATGGTCGTGATGTCCAAGATCACAAGGCGTATCTTAATCAGTGTGTCCCATGTCCTTACTCTCAATGCAAGCTGGAAATCATACGAAAGCGTTGCTTGTCTATAGAACACGTACGATACTTCGACGAGTTCCAATCGGAGATGATTGATCAAGAAATCTCAAACTTTGAGCAAACGGTAAAAAAAGTGTGTATCAATCATGCCTTACATTCAAAAACTAATTGAATATCATATACAAAAACATTAGACATGCCCGTAAAATTTATACAGGGAGGTGACGTCTCATCCCAAGGAGAAATGCACGGATTGCAGCCAATTAGATGATTTCGTGGACATGCAATGGATGGAGTGCCTAAGCCAATCCACCACTTGGAAGGCACGAATCAGTCTATACCCTCAATACTAGAGGAGGCAGGCAACCTTTCAGACCTTCCTCCAATCTTGGAGCATAAGATGGATGCAATGATCAATGCATTGATGCCCATGGATGCCGAGTCCTTTGATCCACTAAGAGAGAAAGCATCCATACCATTATATGATGGCTACCGCGTATCTTGTCGAAAGATGCTACTTGTGCTCCTAAGTGTGCAGGAAAAATATGGATAGAGCAATGCGAGTGTGACCGAGTTGTTCAGGTACATTCTATGTATGCTTAGTTTATTTTTTTGACTCCATTATTAAAAACACTTATGATTTTTCAAGGTGTTTTATGATATTTTTTTTGTTGCTAAAGTATCGTATATTATCACTTGGAAATACCATGCCTAAGTCTCGTGATGATGCGTGACATGTTTTACGAAAGCTTGGCATGGACTACAACAACATCCATGCATGTGTCAACGATTGCGTGCTATTTCAAGGAGAGACATGTCCAAAGTGTGGTGCTCATAGGTATCGACAGGACTTGCAATGGCAAACCATCCCTCAGAAAGTTCTTAGACACTTTCCACATATCCCGTGTGTATACATCACATGTTTCATACATCAGGCATGGCAAGCTTAACAACGTGGCATATGCAGAATAGATCCACAAATGGAGTCCAACGAATATCAATAGATTCACGTGCATGGAGACACATTGACTCTACATTTCTAGGCTTTGCATGAGAGCCAAGGAATCTTTAGCTTGGTCTTGCTATGGATGGCATGAACACATTTGGTCTCTGCTCAACTTCTTACAATGTGTGGCCTATAGTTCTTGTTAACTACAACATCCAGCCATGGCTTTCTACGAAGAAAGGACACATGATCCTTAGCATGCTCATTCATAGGTGCTACAAAGTTAAGAACATGGACATCTATCTTTGTCTATTAGTTGATGAGCTTAAAATTTTGTGGGAGGAGGGGGTCACTGTGGAAGATATGAACAAGCGTGATCGTCGACGGTCAATATACGAGCCATTCTCATGTAGTCTAAAAATGACCTCATGTTTTATAAGATATCGTATCTAGATTTTATACCTGACAACTAATCTAACTGTTTCAATGTACATTACAAAATATACAATGCAGCGTGGTCACGTAGGTGGCATTTTCACGTTGAGCACATCGATAAAATGCACTCCACAATGGATTGTGGTGTCATAGCAAAGTTTGACCAAGAGAGCCGACGGCGAGCCATGGATCCAAACACTATTACAAATGAGATGGAGTATTTTGGGAAATTGCAAAGTGTTATCTCAGTGGATTATCATAGCTTCTCTATGATCATTGTGAGGTGCCCGCCCATCGGCTTCCTAGGCACTCTTTTAGTGGTCTATCGAGAAACGAATCTAAGCGTTGCTGCCGGGCACTCCCAGGGAATGTTCCGAGTTTTGTCGCCTAGGGTTTCCCGAATCTGCCTCGCAACAGAACGTTCACGACCGAACCCACTAGGATTGACCTAAAATTCGGGTTCCTAGTTGTCAAAGTCTCCTATTAGCATTCTAGCATCGGGTTTTGGACATCCTACTTTATGCAGAGATACCCAATCCGAAGTAGACCCATGCCACAGTTGGTTCAAAGAGAATGGGAAACCAGAGGGATGCATTGCTCAACCTCTCTGTCCATAGGGCATAGTCCCATTCCGGTCCCCTAAAACGGCATGAATCGGGTTCTAACCTAACAATACCTAAAGGTCGAATGACGATAAAAACTTATGAGAAGCCTCCTAGTTCTTTGGGGCCACCCTGTCGTAGGACGGACCCGTCGGGGGTTTCGCCCACCCGCTTTCCTTAATAGCTTTAGTTTTCTAATTAGGTCCTACCACATTTATATGTGACACTTAAAGTCAGCTTCATTAATTAAGCCTTTTAGGGAACAGGGTTCGTTCTCATAACTTATAGCACAGACACGAAAACATAGCAAAGCAATCTATTGACAAACAAGTTCAAACAAGTTCCTTAACCTATCTTCAAGTTAATCTTTGTCTCCCGCCCATACAGGAGAAATTATGTGTCGCTTCTGTCCAACAGAAGTATCCCTTCTACCCTGCAGAAGTAACTGGTCCAATTCACATGGCACCACAAACTCAATCCTTTATCTAGAATAGGATCTCCCAACATGCCCAGATGTTGGGGGCCACGGAGGTCTTCAACTCCATTCTAGACCTAGCAAGGGGTGTCCAGAGCTCCAACTGACCCGCAAGTTGTCTAGGAGTGAAACATCATTCCCATGGTTGGCCTTTTCACCACTCGACCTTCGGCCCATGAATCAAGCAGTGCCCTCTCGGGTTAATACGTGGTGCGACCATGGAGGTGATCCACCTGTGCAATATATCCTTCCTTAATTAAATCCTTTAAGAATCAAGCACAAACAAGGCATTCAGCCTAATGTCATTTTCCAAGAAAACCATTCCTTTATTCCCATGGCGACTTGTCATCACAGACCCTTGCCATGCATTTACCATAAATCACAAGCACTTGGAATAATCATCCAAACAACAATTAACAACCAGTTGAATATAAAAGCATTTAGGATATTGCTCGATCAATCAACAAAACCAATTGCATTCTTTCCAACCAATGCAAAAATAGACGATATAACATTTTCATCGTATATTTGCTCTCCCCCTTGGGATCTAAGAGCAATACTATGCAAAAATATTTATTAACACTTCCTTCCTTCGGCTAGGGCATATGTTAAGGGTTCAAATACTATTCATGATGTAAGTTCTATAGGTCACTTACCTTGATTGGTAACCCAACCCTGGATTTGGATTGGCAAAAGTCATCGTTATCCAATGGATCTCGAGACATCCTAGTTTTAACCCTTATGATCAATTTCTTGTACTAGCTCTTAGCCAAGTCATGAGACAACTAGAAAATTATCCTCATATATCAAACATGTTAAAGGCATAATGTGTGAGTACTTAATAAGATAAGTGCGAGATTATCTCAAGTAATTAGACTCCAATAGGTCGTGCATTGAGCTAGAATCTAGTTTTTCTTAATATTTGGGTTCTTAGGCTAAGTACTTTTGAAGTATCTAGACTTTAAACTAGTACTTCTCTATTCATAATTCTTAATGTCATATTCTTTTAGCAAGTATGCTATTTATAACCCTTGTCTATACTTTAATCTAGCACTCGTGTGCACAATCTTTTAATGTCGTTCTTTTGATGACTATGGCATTCATAACGCTTGACTAATTCTTCCTTGTAATTGCTCTACTAGCAAATAAGTCATATGTACCTAGGTGCAATTATCTTCCCTTGATATATGCATTTCACAAACTCCATCTTCCGAGTAGGTGAGATGAAATTTATCATTTTCCATGACCTATTCTCGTGCAATAGTATGGAGCCTAACGTATCTCATACGAGAATCAAAGCAAGCATCTATCAATTTGAAAATACATTACTTACGATCGGAACCGCAGTTGGATTGATAGTGATGCCTTTGCCCGAAGCCTTGTTGCTAGTTACGTGACATTCTTCGCTTGGAGGCCATCGTCCGCAAATAGACTCAAGAGATTAAGGAGGTGGAATAGATTCAAGATGGGAGATTGTAAGAGAGGATGGTTAAGTCAAGGATCGAGATAGAGGGAATTGAGGTAATTCTCTTCCTTGCAGACTCTCGAGGTGACTCTTCTCTCTCTCTCTCTCTCTCTCTCTCTCTCTCTCAATCTCTATTTCAAGCTCTTCCTCACAATCTCTTGGGGAGTATCCTCCTCTCTACCTCTCTCTTGCAGCCTCTCGGGGTCTCCTTATGCCCTTTTATGCCTCTTCCATGCCTCATATTTATAGTGAATTTGAGAAGAGGGCTTGTGGTTGAGAAGTGGAGCTCTTTGTGGAGGGGGATCTTGGAAAGATTAGTGATCTGATGCTCAGATCATAAATCTGATGGTTCCATTGGCTCTAAAAGGGGGGTAAAACCCCAAGACACTTGATTAGAAAGCTCTTAGTTCACTCCTTTTTCTTTTATGTGTTCAAAGTGCTGTCCACTGCCTGTGTACTGCGATTGCGGCGCGCGCGATTTCGCAAATCCTCTCTTTATTTTTTTCTTTTTATAAAATCTCCAAAATAACTAAAATATCACTTCTTTTCGTTTAAATGACATCGAGTTCTAAAAATCTCCATATCTTTTTTAGGATAATATCTAAAATATACTAGCTTTGCCCAAAATCTGATGTTTTTGGACCATCCAAACTATACACATTATCCTAGTGACTAATATAACTCATAAGTTTCATTCACATTGTAATTTGCGTGAAGGGTGGCTACGGTCCTTGCCAATCCGAGAAAAATATTGAATTTACGACTCTCGATTTTTCTAAATAAAATATTTTAAATTAAATAAAAATTATTAATAATTAATGCTAGTTAGTTTTTACCTTTGTTAGTCTTTAGTTAGTAATTTTACTAACTTATTAATTGACTAACTAACTTTCAAACTAACCAACTAACTTTTATTGTGCGGAGATATTACATCCTCCTCCCCTTAGAGAAATCGAGATGTCCTCATCTCGAGAGAAACGGGGGGTATCATTTTGAAACCTGTGGGTTATGGACCCACCACGCTTTCGCTGCTCTACTTTGATCTCTCACAGACATACGGTCTTTTGAAAGAAAATAACAACTTATTGTATTTGATATATCCGAGTCTTGATGACAAGAGAACATTTGTTGTAGGTACATCTCATGGATATCTTATAGTGTTTTCCTAAGCACTTGGTATATTCTAGATCACTGGAGCTTGTACGACTTATTTCTTGTAAGCTCAAGTTCTCTTCGAGTTCCATTGGGACAATTGATATAGTTATGTCCAATGTTGTGGTGCTCGGAGCATCAGTGTTTAGGGTGCTTTGGACATTTCCTCTTGAAATGACCTAACTCCTTGCAATAGAAATAGTGCGGAGATTTATCACTTGCGGTCACAAGGTTCTTGGTTGTCCTTTGCAGGATTTTCTTCTTTAGACCAAAGTGTCCTAGGATTCTTTTAGCAGATTGGAGTGGTCCTTTATCTTGGAAACTACATTTCCAGATTGTCCTGTCCTTAGTTCGAGACTGAGCTCCATGGAAAATTGGCTTTGCTTGTACTACTAGAGAATACTTCCAAGCTTCGACATTCTGGTAAGACCCAATCTATATTAATTGAGAAGAAATGACTTAAGAGAAATTCATTGCACATTATAATTATCATTCCTTGCCAGAGTATCTCTAATCATTTGCAAGTTCTAGGCTCAAAATAAATGCAACTCATGTTACTCAAGTTAACTGTAGTTACAAGAGTAAAGTTTATTCTGATACAAGCTGTATTTCATGTTGACAAAATTTCTAGGATTTCTAATAATCTTGAAGTGGTGTAGTAGGTTCTAAGTCTTTGCCTTCATCCGATTCCTCTATATATCCAAAAACTGCACTTGTGTAGCTTTGTTTTCTTGGAGGCTCCGTATCTTTTGAACTTAAGTCAGGGCAGTCTGCTTGGACATGTCCTAGTTCATTGCAATGGAAACATTGACGGTAGGGACATCTCCTACGGATGTACCCTATCTCTCCACATGTATGGCATCTCTTACCTAGATCTCGAGAGTCATCTTTGCTACAACTTTCCGATTTAAATTCTTGGACGATTGGTTTCGCTTGGAGTAATGAGTCTTGCAAATCTGTTGGACGCATTGCTTCAAGACGGTGGCTCAGAGGAGTGTTTAGGCCATGGCAAAACTTGGATACTTGCTGCGCAATATCCATAGGTGGTGTGTATTTTAGTAGGTTACAAACTTTGAGTAGTAAGATTCCAAAGTTAATTCTAGTTTAGCTTGAAGAATTCATTCATCTTTAAAGTCTGGTAGGTTGGCGGAAGGTATCGTCCGCGTACAACATCTTTCAGCTGAACCCAAGTAACAGTGGCTTCAGAAACACCTTCATCTTTGCACCATTGCTTCCACCATAATCGAGCCTGGCCAACTAGCTTAAGTTTGGCTATCATTGCTTGATTGGTAGAGGCAGTTCCCGAAGCAAGGAAATAGTCATCCATCGACTCAATCCATATCTCTCCCTTTGCTGAGATGTCTATTCCTTCTCCTTCAAAATCGGGTGCCTTAATTTGCTTGAGAAGGAATTTCTTCTCTTGCATGTCAACATTCGTGGGTGCAGAAGGTGCCTAACAATCAAGCCATACTGCTTAGATTATTATTTTTAGGATATGTCTACAAACCATACATTAATCAATTCACATATCATTACAAAATTTCGCTCTGATACCAACTGTGAGGTGCCCGCCCATCGGCTTTCCAGGCACTCTTTTACCAGTCTATCGAGAAACGAATCTAAGCGTCGCTGCTCGGCACTCCTAGGGAATGTTTCGAGTTTTGTCGCCTAGGGTTTCCCGAATCTACCTCGCAACGGAACGTTCACGATCGAATCCACTAGGATCGACCTGAAATTCGGGTTCCTAGTTGTCAAAGTCTCCTATTAGCATTCTAGCGTCGGGTTTTGGACATCCTACTTTACGCAGAGATACCTAATCCGAAGTAGACCCATGCCACACTTGGTTCAAAGAGAATGGGAAACGAGAGGGATGCGCTGCTCAACCTCTCTGTCCATAGGGTATAGTCCCATTTCGGTCCCCTAAAACGGCATGAATCGGGTTCTAACCTAACAATACCTAAAGGTCGAATGACGATAAAAACTTATGAGAAGCCTCCCAGTTCTCTGGGACCACCCTGCCATAGGATGGACCCGTCGGGGGTTTCGCCCACCCGCTTCCCTTCATAGCTTTAGTTTTCTAATTAGGTCCTACCACATTTATGTGTGACACTTAAAGTCAGCTTCATTAATTAAGCCTTTTAGGGAACAAGGTTCGTTCACATAACTTATAGCACAAACGCGAAAACAGAGCAAAGCAATCTATTGACAAACAAGTTCAAACAAGTTCCTTAACTTATCTTCAAGTTAATCTTTGTCTCCCGCCCATACAGGAGAAATTATGTGTCGCTTCTGTCCAACAGAAGTATCCCTTCTGCCTTGCAGAAGTAACTGGTCCAATTCACATGGCACCACAAACTCAATCCTTTATCTAGAATAGGATCTCCCAACATGCCCAGATATTGGGGGCCGCGGAGGTCTTCAGCTCCATTCTAGACCTAGTAAGGGGTGTCCAGAGCTCCAACTGACCCGCAAGCTATCTAGGAGTGAAACATCATTCTCGTGGTTGGCCTTTTCACCACTCGACCTTCGACCCATGAATCGAGCAGTGCCCTCTCGGGTTAATACGCGGTGCGACCATGGAGGTGATCCACCCGTGCAATATATCCTTCCTTAATTAAATCCTTTAAGAATCAAGCACAAAAAAGGCATTCAGCCTAATATCATTTTCCAAGAAAACCATTCCTTTATTCCCATGGCGAGTTGTCATCACAGACCCTTGCCATGCATTTACCATAAATCACAAGCACTTGGAATAATCATCCAAACAATAACTAACAACCAGTTGAATATAAAAGCATTTAGGATATTGCTCCATCAATCAACAAAACCAATTGCATTTATTCCAACCAATGTGAAAATAGACGATATAACATTTTCATCGTATATTTGCTATCCCCCTTGGGATCTAAGAGCAATACTATGCAAAAATATTTATTAACACTTCCTTCCTTCGGCTAGGGCATATGTTAAGGGTTCAAACACTATTCATGATGTAAGTTCTATAGGTCACTTACCTTGATTGGTAACCCAACCCTGGATTTGGATTGGAAAAAGTCATCGTTATCCAACGGATCTCAAGACATCCTAGTTTTAACCCTAATGATCAATTTCTTGTACTAGCTCTTAGCCAAGTCATGAGACAACTAGAAAATTATCCTCATATATCAAACATGTTATAGGCATAACGTGTGAGTACTTAATAAGATAAGTGCGAGATGATCTCAAGTAATTAGACTCCAATAGGTCGTGCATTGAGCTAGAATCTAGTTTTTCTTAATATTTGGGTTCTTAAGCTAAGTACTTTTGAAGTATCTAGACTTTAAACTAGTACTTCTCTATTCATAATTCTTAATGTCATATTCTTTTAGCAATTATGCTATTTATAACCCTTGTCTATACTTTAATCTAGCACTTGTGTGCACAATCTTTTAATGTCGTTCTTTTGATGACTATGGCATTCATAATGCTTGACTAATTCTTCCTTGTAATTGCTCTACTAGCAAATAAGTCATATGTACCTAGGTGCAATTATCTTCCCTTGATATATGCATTTCACAAACTCCATCTTTCGAGTAGGTGAGATGAAATTTATCATTTTCCATGACCTATTCTCGTGCAATAGTATGGAGCCTAATGTATCTCATACGAGAATCAAAGCAAGCATCTATCAATTTGAAAATACATTACTTACGATCGAAACCGTAGTTGGATTGATAGTGGTGCCTTTGCCCGAAGCCTTGTTGCTAGTTACGTGACATTCTTTGCTTGGAGGCCATCGTCCACAAATAGACTCAAGAGATTAAGGAGGTGGAATAGATTCAAGATGGGAGATCGCAAGAGAGGATGGTTAAGTCGAGAATCGAGATAGAGGAAATTGAGCTAATTCTCTTCCTTGCAGCCTCTCGAGGTGACTCTTCTCTCTCTCTCTCTCTCTCTCTCTCTCTCTCTCTCTCTCTCTCTCTCTCTCTCTCAAGCTCTCTTTCAAGCTCTTCCTCACAATCTCTTGGGGAGTATCCTCCTCTCTACCTCTCTCTCGCAGTCTCTCGGGGTCTCCTTATGCCCTTTTATGCCTCTCCCATGCCTCATATTTATAGTGAATTTGAGAAGAGGGCTTGTGGTTGAGAAGTGGAGCTCTTTGTGGAGGGGGATCTTTGAAAGATCAGTGATCTGATGCTCAGATCATAAATCTGATGGTTCCATTGGCTCCGAAAGGGGGGTAAAACTCCAAGACACACACTTGGTTAGAAAGCTCTTAGTTCACTCCTTCTTCTTTTCTATGTTCAAAGTGGTGTCCACTGCCTGTGTATTGCGATCGCGGCGTGCGCGATTTCGCAAATCCTCTCTTATTTTTTTCTTTTTATAAAATCTCCAAAATAACTAAAATATCACTTCTTTTCTTTTAAATGACATCCAGTTCTAAAAATCTCCATATCTTTTTTTAGGATAATATCTAAAATATCTAAAAAATACTAGCTTTGCCCAAAATCTAATGTTTTTGGACCATCCAAACTATACACATTATCCTAGTGACTAATATAACTCGTAAGTTTCATTCACATTGTAATTTGCGTGAAGGGTGGGTACAGTCCTTGCCAATCCGAGAAAAATATCGAATTTACGATTCTCTATTTTTCTAAATAAAATATTTTAAATTAAATAAAATTTATTAATAATTAATATTAGTTAGTTTTAACCTTAGTTTGTCTTTAGTTAGTAATTTTACTAACTTATTAATTGACTAACTAACTTTCAAACTAACCAACTAACTTTTATTGTGCGGAGATATTACAATCATATTCAATGTACATTGGTTCAAAGTGGTATTGGAAGGATCCGGGGCAACTGTTTGATGAGGTCCATCTCGATTTCTCGAAAATAGATTCTGAGAAAAGATGGACAGACCTACACAACACATTTGTCTTACCGGCCCATTATGAAAAGGTGCATAAATTGCTTTTCTAAAATTTTTCACGACATAGAACACTCATAAATATTGAATCTCTCTTATATGTGATTTTGAACAGGTAATTTTCTATCCAAATCCTCGAAAACCTTGATGGTAGTATGTTGTGCCTTCAGATCCTTGGAGTATGAGAGTATATGATGAAAGCAATATTCCTAGCATAGATGAGGAGAGTATTCAAGTGGAGGGGTTGATATTGCAAGGGGTGGAGGTTGAAGATAGCTTGGATGAGGAGAGTATTCAAGTGGAGGGGTTGATATTGCAAGGGGTGGAGCATATATTGGAAGCAGATTAGGGTAAAGATGATGAAAAGACAGGAGGCTAGGAATTATTTGGGAATGAAGTGGACTCCTCCTTTTGCAGTGGCCTATCTAGACTTTCTAGTATACACGGAGTTGTGCTAGGAGATTGGCATGGGACCATAGGCTATGTCATACTTGTAGCATCCACCTACTCAATTTGTTGATAAATCACTTATAAGGGTACTCTAAAATATGCATTTTAAGTAACATCATTTTTTCAGAGTTATATTATCGTACTTTACTTGAATCTTTATATTGATTATGCTAACATATTTTTTGTTTGTATAGGTTACCTTTGATGACATTTGGAGAGTTGGATGATGAGTCAAGGGATGAGCGACGAGGAGTTGCAAAAGATATTCACACATATGTCTCTAGATCAAATGGCCTGATTCAAAGATATGGCAGAGTTGTCTTGGACAGCATCAGGCCATTCCATTAGATCTACTTCGGCACGTTCTAATGCTTCAGTTTCTAGTAGACGAGGTCGACACTCCAAACAAGGCCCAGATGGAGGGAGTGGTTTTGGGGGGTGCTGCAAAGATGTGGATGTTGTAAGCCCGTGGTTGGCTCGAGATAGGGGTGCTACTCCTCACTCTCATACAAGTTTGAGAGAGGGTGGCTCAAGTGGGTGTTGTGTAGGCACCGATGCAGTGTCTCCATCTTGTCGTTCTAGTGGAGGCATGTCCCTTGTAGGATTTGTCACACCTATGGGGACATCTACTCTAGTGACTCCAGCTTTTGCTCAGCGGTCCTAAGTGGTGGCACCCCTATGGGTGCTACTTTGAGAGATACTACCCTCATGGGTACACCACATGTACAAGGGTCTCCTGGTTATGCCTAGGAGCACGCTCGTAGGTGAGAGAGGACACAGCTTAGACATACCCCAGAGGGGTATGGATACCTGGTAGATGATAGGACATGAGCTATGATCATGAATGATGAGGGGAGAAGGGTGATGTCTCACATGAGAGAGTTGTGCCAACAAGTTTTTCAACACAACATCTTGGACCATTGGAAGAACATACCCAAGGGGAGCAAGGACTATATAGTAGCATCCTTACACAAGGAGTTTATAATACCTACTGGGTAAAGAGGTTTTCCACTAGGTGGATAATGGAGTGTATGCATGCATACATGTCACATAGATGATTGGACGCACGCAAGGCACTCAAGAGTGGTGCCAAAGCCCGAGTAGCTGGACACATATGACTAGTGGAGACTCAAGGAGGAGGCTACATATTATCCAGGACGTTGGCGACAACAATCAAGAGGCAGTGAGGGCACAATTAGAGGCAGGTTTCGTGCATCTTCTGGGGAGTGGCAGCCACAAGACTTATCTAGAGGAATTTGTAAGTTTTTCTTTTGCTCTTCTTACTTTTTTATTTGCAATATCACTTGTACTGACAATCATGTTTCTAACAATTGTGTTCTTTTTTCTTTGCAGCATTCCATTACAAATTGTGATCCCACTGGCCGGGAGACTTGATATGCAGAGAGACACAGTGTCAGTGCATTGATCGATAGACTGTATGCACGCAACGGCCCAGTAAGTCAATCATCTTTCTTGTCCATAGTTACAAAATTTTTTTAAATGTATTATGTATGGTGGAATGATGTGTAATTATTCATTTTGCAAAGTCCATTCAATGCTCCTTTGCATCGAGGCGAGCTTTCAGATGGTGAGGATCTATAGCTTGCACTTGGATTCGTGGAGTACACATCCTCTTCTTTTTTGGTCATGTGATTTATGCAGGCATCTTCTATGGTACTATGTTGTTATCATCCTTTGTATCTTGCCATAATTCCATGAGTTTTCATTAGTGATCTTGTACTTATTCTATATATCAGTCTTGTTGGTTCAAGTACATTTTGCGCTCATCTTGACGACCATTACACACCTAACATGTAATTCATTTGTAGAATATAAACACAGCACATGGTGCTATATGTGGCAGCCCTACCACAAAAAAAAAATCTCTATAACCGTTGTTATTAGCATCACAAATTTACTACACGCATCGTTATTGGTGTCACAATACGCGTCGCAAACTGTCGCTATATGCATTGCTATTTGCGTCACAAAACTAACAAAAGTTGCAACGCAAATACCAACATATATAATGATGGTTTTATGGAGACGCTGATATCAACGTGTTTAGCGATGACAGTAGCATTTTTTTAAATAAAAATTTGTGTCACTTTGAACATCAGTATGAGGCATGTATCTTGTAGTGTATGCTGAAGATGTATGGTATGGCCAATTGCAAGACTTTTTCTATATCTTTGGATGTTAATCCTAAGCTTAGTGCACATGAGGACAACTTGATTGAGGATGTCACTATCTTTCAAAAGATTGTGGGCAACCTTATGTATTTGATGAGACCTATACTACACAGTTGGTTTGGAGAGTTAGTTTATATAGCTTCCATGAAATCCACATTTGGATGTAGTGCAGGGTACATTGCACTATGTCAAGTCCACATTGAATTATACCTTATTCTATGTTGTGGGCATACCATTGGACTTTCATGGTTATACAAATGTGGATTAGGCAGTTAATGTCCCAAACAAGAGGTCTACCTGTGGTTTTGTATTTTTCTTTGTCAGTTCTATTGTTAATTGGAGCAGCAAGAAATAGCTTGTTATTGCCTTGTCTAGTACATAGGTGTTACAATTGCAACGTGTAGCTTTGTTACACAAGCTACTTGGTGATTTGGGGATGCCGGTAATCAAGAAGGTTATTATCTATTGTGATAATCTTAGAAGCATTCAATTGGCTAGGAAGACAATGTATCATGTGTGGATCAAATACATAGAACTCCATTACCATTTCATTCAGGAGTGGGTTTTGGTAGGCGATATTGACTTGGTTTATGTCAGCACCACAAAGGAACAAGTTGCTGACATTTTCGCCAAGGTCTTGGGAGCTAAGAAGCTTCAACACTTCATAACTATGCTTGGAGCTCACGAGCTCATGCCTGTGGCTCGAGGGGGAGTGTTGAGATGTCGCGAGCTCTACATGAGTTGGAATCCAATAAGCATCTTGATTATGTAGCAAGATATTATTCAATGGCAATGTTAAGTGACCAACATGAGGATACATTAGTGATTCTATAGCAAGACTACACCCATGTAGTTCATCCTTGGTTATGACAATTTTATTGTGATGCCTCTTCTTTGCTTAGTAGGTTCACATTTAGTGACTACATGTGTATATTTTGTGATACTTTCATATTTGTAATGTCCCCTACATTAGGTTGAAACCCAAAGATTAAATCCATCTCGAGAAGATCTATTGGCATTCATCCCTATCGAACTCGATCTTTTCATATATATATATATATATGTTAGTACGGATTAGTTGTGTTAGAAGGAGTTAGTTGATTGAATAAGGTTAGTAAGTTATAAGCTAGTAGGAAAGGTTAGTAATAGGGTAAGGGAGATAGGTGAAAAAGAAAATGTTATTTTTTTAAAAAATTAAACTTACCTTGACTGCAGTCGACGTCACCATCTGGGCCGCCAATATCATGATCATCGCCCCCTCCCCCATCATCTACGCTGTCATCATCATCATCACGAATCAGTAGACAAAGCTTCCTTCCCTCTGGTAGAAAAGCCTATGCTGACTACAGTCATGGCAGATGGACTCCCAAGTGGCCACCATAATGATGCATGGGCCACATGGTGACCCCCCCCCCCCCCCTTTCTCGCATTGAAATACTATAAAAAGGGCTTAGCCTTTATGCAAAACGGACACATGATCAGGCCATTATGCTGATGTGAGAGAGAGAGAGAGAGAGAGAGAGAGAGAGAGAGAGAGAGAGAGAGAGAGAGAGAGAGAGAGAGAGAGAGAGAGAGAGAGAGAGAGAGAGAGAGAGAGAGAGAGGAGGCAGAGAGAGAAGGAGAAGAAGGAGAAGAAGAAGAGGGAGAGAGAGGAGAAAGAAGGAGAAGAAGAAGGAGAGAGAGGAGAAAGAAGGAGAAGAAGAGGGAGAGTGAGGAGAAGAAGAAGAAGAAGAGGAAGAGGAAGGGAGAGAAGGAAGGAGAAGAAGAGGGAGAGAGAGGAGAAAGGAGGGGAAGAAGAGGGAGAGAGAGGAGAAGAAGAAGAAGAAGAATAAGAATAAGAAGAGGGAGAGAGAGAAGGAGAAGAAGAAGGAGAAGAAGAGGGAGAGAGAGGAGAAGAAGAAGAAGAAGAAGAGGGAGAGAGAGCAGGAGAAGAAGAAGGAGAAGAAGAGGGAGAGAGAGGAGAAGAAGAAGAAGGAGAAGAAGAAGTAAAACAAGAGTGAGAGAGAAAGAGAGCGGGAGAGAAGACTATGAGATGGAGAGGGTGAGATAGAAGGAAAGCAAATTGGGGAGAGGGTAAAAGAGGAAGAAGAGTTATGCATGTTTGAAGTCACATTGATTGGCCTTAGATTCCTTGTGAACCCGCATACCACTTCCTTCTACCAAGGCATGAGTGGTCGATTTACCTCAAGGGTTGCAAGACCAAGAACGCACAAGGATGGCACCCAAGAGACGAGTTACAAGGAGCACAAGTGCTGAAATTGCAAACGGAGCTAGGAACATATCCAACGCAAGCAGAGACATGAATACCACCAACCCTCCAGCAACTATAGCTCATATCTAGGTTGTACCAAGATTTAGATTCTTCTCACGCATCTTGAATTCTTAAATAGAGGTAGAATTGCATGTATTCGCCATTAAAGGCCTTAAGATGGCTTGATCTTCTACCCTAAATAGGTAGCCATGATTAATAAAGGTCAAGGTGAAATCACATAGATCATTAAAAATATCTAGAAGATAATCGTTAAAGTTGTTCCTTGAGCAACCCTAGATCCCAAGGGGGAGAGTAAACCCTAGGGAGGCAGTATATCAAGACTGAAAATGATTTAAGTTGTAATATTTCCACTACGAAATATTCAAGACCCAAAATCTCACACAAAAGCAGTTCAAAATAATCTCCCGCAATGGAAAAACCTTTGGCTAAGTGCTCCACCCTCGCGCAATAGCAAACTTTAGCTCTGTGTCGCGTATAGGAAGCCGTGGCTTGAAAACCGCGAGCCATCGTAGGCCTACGTGGGAACACCCCTTCAAGGGGGGGGAAAAATGAATAATGAATAAATTTTTGCAAATTTTTTTTATTATTAACCCTCTCCCCTTCAGTCGTTGCATGGCGGGGGAGAGGGAGTGTGAAAGGAGCTTGAGTGTGGAGTAGGAGAGCATGGGGGGGAGGAGGCAGGCAACTTGCCACGTGTGTGGCTATCCCTCCCCCCTTCAATCTATATGACCCCCCCCTCAAGCTTGAGAGGGGGAGGAGAGGGAGATCGTATGTTTATGACTATAATGCATGCTTCGGATTATCGATGAGGCTAGGTATGATGAATATCCTAGACCACATCTACAATCCTTCACCCCTGTACGTGGAAAGGAGATGGACGAGTGATTCAAGAATTTATTACATAGCTACCCACCGACTTGCGTACCTTCGGACCAACTTGAAGAGAATCAAGTGGATGGAGGACTTAAAGATCATGAAGCTGTTCGTCTTTATCGAGGCTCACGCAAACACAACCCTACATGTTGGCGGTCGGAAGGTCAAGCAGAACAAGTATGTATACGAGGAAGTAACTCGAATAATCCCTGCCAACAGAATCAAAGTGCTAGGACGTTATGAGAAGAACGGGTATCAAAGAAAGGGATACCCCAAGCTTCCTATGACCTATTGAT
The DNA here is from genome assembly GCF_053477565.2 of Lygodium microphyllum. Taxonomy (NCBI): domain Eukaryota; kingdom Viridiplantae; phylum Streptophyta; class Polypodiopsida; order Schizaeales; family Lygodiaceae; genus Lygodium; species Lygodium microphyllum. The sequence goes on from NC_141148.1 coordinate 41,693,386, forward strand.
TCTTGAAAATCCATGACCCCACTCCATATTATTACTCAGTTCCCATAGCCAAATGTAACACAATCCTATCCTCCCCAAATTGATGTGCCAATCAGCTTGTTCTACCTTCCCAAAAATAATTGTACTTGAAAGGGCTATGCCCATATGAATGAAATAGACTCTTTTTTTATCAATGACTATCTTGGCTGTAAGTGCTGGTAAAGGAGTTAAGTGATTGGGTCACTTGACTGGGCATGTTAATGTGATATGAGAAACGTTTAGCAAGTTTTTAATGTAAAGAATCTTAATGCCCAGGTGCAACCTCAAGTGCAGATTCCTAGTCCGACCCCTATACCAAGTAAAGCTGTAATTCAGGAGAAGAAGTTTCTTCTCAAACAAATCAAGCCACCTGAATTTGATGGTAAGGGAAGGACCGTCCAAACTGATGCTGAGGTCTGGATTGAATCCATGGAGGATTATTTTGAAGTAGCAAGTGTACTGCACTTGCTAACCAAGCAATGCTTGCCAAACTAAAGCTTACCACCAAAGCAAGGCTTTGGTGGAAGCAATGGTGCAGAGACTAAGGGATCTCGGAAGGGTCAGTCACTTAGGAGAAGCTTAAAAGAGCTGTGCGAGGGAGATATCTACCACTTTTCTACCGCACATAGAAGATGAACGAATTCTATGAACTGAAGCAGCTTGGTCTATCCCTTGATACATATTATTCAAAGTTCATCTCTCTTTTAAAGTATGCGCCACAAATGGATATGACACAATAGGTGTTAGAGTTTTGTGCCGGATTAAACCCACCCATAAACACCCGACTGGAATCAATGCGCCCAACAGACCTTCAAGACGCGCTCATTCGAGCTACACCCATAATATAGGAGGTGCAGACCAAGCCAAGAAATAACAGGACTTGGTCTTACAAGGATCAGAACAAGAGAGTGTATAAGTCGCTGGCTAACAAAGTGCAGGGCCAAAATCAGGCACAAAGGAAGAAAGCCAGGACCAACACTGTCAATAACTTTGTTCCTATCCAAGGTAATGGCCGCAATCTCCATTGCTTCCATTGCAACGAGCCTGGTCACTTTAAAAGGAAGTGTCCCAAGCTTAGCAGAGGACAACATCAAGGGCCATTCCAAGGAGCCGCCCATGGACAAGGAGCCACCATCAGGGCCAGAGGGAGAACCTCCAGTGTCGCCAACAAGGAGTTGTGTGATGAAGAAGATCCAACCATGGAAGCTGACATTGAGAGGGCAACGGTTCATGCCTCTCTTCACAAGAAAGGCCCGAATCGCCAATTCTCGGTGATTCAAACTCCATCAGAATATCAATGTAAAAGCTTCAAAACCCTGATTGACTGGGATAGTACACATTCCTTCATTTCATCAGTCTGTGCAAAAAGATTAGGAATAGCCACAAAAGATGCACCTACCTTACTTGCAGAATTAGCAAATGGACATGAGGTCTCCTGTACTAGGCAAACTGCTAAGGTGAAATTCCTATTGGGAGGAAAGTTGACTTCGGTCAGATTCAGGGTAATGAACCTAGGTATCCACGAGTGTTTGCTCGAAATGGATTGGCTAATACCCCAACGACACACACATTCACTGTGGAAAGGGCCAAGTCTCCTTCCAAAATTTTGAAGAGGAACTAGTCACAACTCAAGGAGAGGCTGGTAAGCAAAAAATTCAACTGGCCAAAGCAACACACATAATAAAAGGAGTGAGAAAGAGGCTACCTGTCTATCTGATTAAACTAAATAACCTAGATCAGAATCAAGAGTCTAGGGAAGAACCTTCATAGTTAAAGGAGTATGCAAACGTATTTCCTGAAGAGTTGACAGAGCTTCCTCCTCAAAGGGAAGTTGATCATAAAATCAAGCTAGCACCAGGAGCTGCACCAATCGCAAAGAGACCATATAGGATGTCCATCCCAGAAGTGATTGAGCTGAAGGAGCAACTCAAGCAACTGTTAGACCAAGGCTACATCCATCCTAGCAGTTTTCCATGGGGAGCTCCAGTGCTATTCCAGAAGAAGAAAGATGGAACGCTTCAGCTATGCATTGACTAGAGAGGGTTGAATCAATCGACCATTAAAAACAAATACCCCATTCCAAGAATAGATGAACATCTTGACCGTCTTCAAGGTGAGAAGATCTTCTCTAAGATTGATCTCAGGTCTGGATATTATCAGATAAGGATCAAGGAAGAAGATATCCCGAAGACTGCATTCAGCACAAGATATGGACACTTTGAATTCCTAGTCATGTCATTCGAGCTGACAAATGCTCCTGCTACCTTCAACAGGCTAATGCAAGATATCTTTAGGCCCTATCTTGATGACTTCGTACTCATCTTCTTTGACGATACCCTAGTTTACTCTAAACAGGAAGAAGATCATGAACCCCAGCTTCGCATTGTTCTTGAAACAATGAGAGCACACAAGCTTTATGTTAAGAAGAAGTTGTGTGCATTTTTCAAGCTACAGATTGAATATCTGGGATTCAATGTATCAACGAAAGGAATTTCAAAAGATCCGAGAGATGTTCTAGAATGGATGTCCCTTAATGCATTTCGTGACATATTTGAGAACGTCACCTTTGAGCCTATCCTAAGAATGGATGTCCCTTAATGCAGACATGTTCTAGAATGGATGTCCCTTAATGCAGTCCCTTTCTCAGGATGTCCCTTAATGCAATCTCAGGATGTTCTCAAAGGTGACGTCACCTTTGAGTCAGGAAGAGCTATTATTAGGATAGGCTCAAAGGTGACGTTCTCAAATATGTCACGAAATGTTTGTCTTGTCAACGCATTAAGGCAGAACATGTCAAAATGCCAGGGAAATTGCAACCACTTGACATTTCCCAAATGAAATGGGAATTCATTAGTATGGACTTTGTTGTTGGCCTGCCCCAAGTTCAGGGAGGATACAACTCCATTATGGTCATGGTGGATATGCTCACCAAGGTTGCACATCTTATTCCTGTTAAGACAAACTATAAAGCCTCAGACATCACAAGGTTATTCATCAAGGAAATATTCAAACTACATGGGTTACCTAGAAGAATCATTAGTGATCGTGACTCTCTCTTCACATCACACTTCTAGAGGGCTATCTTTGAGGCCATTGGGACTCAACTCTGTTTCAGTACAGCTTATCATCCCCAAACTGATAGTGAAACAGAACGAGTCAACCAAGTCATTGAAGATATGCTTAGGGCACACTGCTGTCGTGAACCCAAAAAGTGGACTCAATATTTGCCGCTAGTTGAGTTTGCCTACAATGCTTCCTACCAACAAAGCATTCAGATGACCCCTTTTCAAGCATTGTATGGGCACGATTGTCGTAGTCCTTTAAACTTTTCAGATCCAACCTTGAGGGTTGAAGCTTCAAAGCAAATGATGGAAGACATGGATGACCAAATCAAGTCAATAAGACAGGATATCTAAGCTGCCAAGGATAGACATAAGGCCTACGCGGACCTGAAGCGTCAAGACAAATCCTTCGTTGAAGGTGATATGGTCTTCATTCGTGTATGTCCAAAGAAGAGTTCCCTTACCTTGGGTGAATGCAAAAAGCTAAGTCCAAGGTATTGTGGACCCTACAAGATTCTCAAGTGCCTAGGGCCTAATGCTTACGGACTACAACTTCTCGAAAACCTAAAAGTTCATAATATATTCCATATCAGTCTATTGAAAAAGTATGTGCCTAACCCTAGTCACGTGCTTGATGATCAACAAGTTGTAATGCCTAGCCAAGGAGTCCTTGAGCTATGGCCTGCCAAGATCTTAGATGTTAGGGAGAGGCATTTGAGATCCAGGACCTTGAGAGAATACCTCGTCCAGTGGAAAGATTATCCCAAAGAGGATCCCACTTAGATGGATGAAAGTACTCTCAACCAACAATACCCCTAATTCTTCTCGAGATGAGGATATCTCGATTCCTATAAGGGGGAGAGAATGTAATATTTCCGCTACTAAAGTAGTTCGCGACACTAGCTACCTCATAGGAACTTGACCATTAGGGAAACCCTAATTCAGGTTGGTCCTAAGTGGGAACGGCCGGAATGCTTCCGCTTCGTGGTAGACTCGGGAAGACATAGATCGCAAACCCTGTGACATTCCTTGGGAGTGCCGAGCGGCGCTTTCTGGACTCTCTTCCCGATGGGCTGCTAAGATGTGTCCCACAAGCGGACAGGGGGACATGTTACATAAGTAGGGATAAGCTAAGTTCCGATGCAACGGTGGCTTAAGGGACTTGTTGAGATGGTTTACCATTGATGTTTCTAATGAGGGTTGACCTTGTTTGAGATGGAAAAGAGGTTAGTAAGCAGAGTGGTTACTTGTTAGATTAGGAAAGGATGTTTTCCTAGTTAAAGGATGTTAGGCTGGTTGTTTCAGCTTGATTGTTTCCGAAAGGATACTTAAGGATTGGTTGTGGTTTTGGATGAATATCCAAGTGATTATATTTTTCATGGCAGGAACTGTAAGGATAAATTGCCATGGGAACAAAAGGGATGTTTTCCTTAGTAAATGTTATTAGGATAGTTGCTTCAGTTGTGGATGATTTCCTAAAGGGATAATTAAGGAAGGATGGTGCTAGCTACCCCCGCAAACCGCCAAACCCTAACCAAGGCGGTTATGAATCTGCACCGGGAATGTGGACCGAACCCACCGTGAGAGGTCTCTCATGGAGATTACTTGGAGTAGGAGGACGCTTGGGTGCCAGGGGGGGCTCTGGCCATACATCCCAATGCCTCCAAACCCTACACAAGTGTTCTACGTGACTCGAGATGGGATCTCAAGGCCTTGATATTGGTTACAAGGTAGAATCTTGGTAGGATAAACCTTCAGGTTTTTATTACCGGGAGACGGAAGGATTTTTCTGCGGAGGTAGAAAGGGACACTTGATTCTCCTGTATGGATGGGAGACAAACATTAATCTAAAGATAAGTTAAAAGGAAGTGTTTGATCTTGTTATCTTGTCTTCGTGTCTATGCCCCAAATTACGTAAAGGGACCTGTGATTAACGGGTTAGTTAAGGAAGCTGCTTTTATGTGTCAAACATAATGTGGTAGGTAATTAGATAACTAAAACAACCCCCGAGGGAAGCGTGGTGGATGTGACCGATGGGTCTATCCTACGGAAGGGTGGTCTCGGTTAGCCGAGAGCTTTCCTCAAAGGAAATGTTAACGAGAAATGTTAGGAAAACTTGGACAATGACCTTAGACAATGTTGGTTGGAACCCTGATACATACTGTTTTAGGGGACCAGAATGGGACTATGCCCTACGAGCAGAGAGGTCGAGCGATGCATCCCTCTCATTTCCCATTCTCTTTGAACCAAGTGTGGTATGAGTGTGCTTTGGTCCAGTTGTATCTGCGCAAAGTGGAGAAATTGTAGACCGGCGCTAGAAGGCTGTTAGAAAGACCCGACTACGAGGAACCCAGACTTCAAGTTGATCCTAGTGGAAACGGCCGGATAAGTTCCGTTGCGAGGTAGACTCGGGAGACCCTAGGTGGCAAACCCCGTGTCATTCCTTGGGAGTGCCAGGTGGCATCTTCTAGATATATCTCTCAATGGACTACTAAGACGTGTCCCGTGATTTGAGGAGCGGGCACGTTAGAATATTAGTCTTTTATCATATTATAGAATTAGTTCTTTTGTGTGGAAGAAAAATAAGAAGATTTTAGCCCTATATCTCTTTATGTGCTCAAGTCTCCATTTTTTTTGTGTGTATGCCGTTGGTTTCTTCACCTCTCTCCCCTCTTGTCTGTTTTCAGAGAGTAAATTTGATGAGAATGACTTCTACCAACTAAAAACCTCCATTTCTAACATCATGATCCTCTTGCGTTCTTCAATAACAGCTTCATAATTGCTCAAAATACAAGTACTCTCACAAATGAACCTCAATTGATATGTTGAGTACACTAGTAAAATTCTAAAAGATAAATATATGAATAGGATGAATTTGCATATTAAAAGACTATGAATAAGAATCTATACTAGCTCTGATATCATTTTAGTAAACCTGATGTGAGACTAATCATGGTGTATACAAGTAATTAACATAATCATGGTGAATTATAGTATGCAAAAAATTTCATGGCTATAGATACAAGAGGATACTAAATTGCACACTCAACATTTCTCTCTTTGCTTTGCATACAATGGTTATATTTTATAGAAGAGATGATGCCTCATTTATGTAGCCTCACAATTTCCATGTGTGTCCTCATGTGACACACTACTACTCACACTTTACATATGTACACCTATGTGAAACACTTCTCTCCACATCTCACATCTAACTTTGTACACCATACAAGCTTAAGCACCTAAGAGTACTTTTTCGCATGCACACCCAAGCACTAAAGTTCATATTCTCAACCTCCCCTCTTAAGCAAGGTGTTTCTTGTATTTTTCCACCCATCCAATGTTAGCATTGCACAATTTCAATTGCTACCTCTCAACAATCAACACTCAACAATATGTAAAGCGCTCGAAAAGTAAACTATTCATGAGAAGATCTACAAGTTATCATCTATATGGATCTTAACAAGCTCAATGCACATGTCCTCAAGTACCTCCATGATGAAATGATACTTCATCTCAATATGCTTTGTCTTTGTATGAAAGATAGGGTTCCATTCTAACTATTCCCCTTTTTTAGAGAAATTGAACCCTTAACCCCATGTTTATGGGCCCATGTCCCTGCCACTAAGGCATACACCAATGGTGTTATGTTGCTTCAAAAGTAGCTTGATGGCCATATTTTCATGATGCCTTTTTTGTCCTTATACCACATTCCTATCTAGATTAGAAAAAGTAATACACTACTAGTCCAATCCTTACAATACCCTTTTCTGTATTTCCCCTAATGCTCATGTTGAAACTTCTAAGCCTAAGTGGGGTTCTCTTGAGGAGAACGACGAATCCCAATGGAACCTTTGAAACTAATGGGTGAAGCATCTTAGCATGTACTTAACAAGAAGCTCAAAGCTGAAGCTAAAGAGACAAATAAGGCTCCAAAGAAGCCAAGGGAGAGATCAATATGAAAAAAGAAAAAAATTATAGCTAACTTTCATGAGTTTGACCTTGTCAAATGCACTTTGTGAAATTAATCTTGATATTAATCTCTTGCAATTGATTTGATTCACCAAAACTTTGTAAGGAGTCCAAGAAAATTTTACAAATTGGTCATATTATTGATTCTTTGGGGGCTATTCAAGTTGGTAGTGAATGCTTGACAATGTGGAGAAACATTGCCCTAGAGTACAAGCATATGCGGATGGAATCTTGATTGATGGTATAGTGGTAGACCCAAGATCCTTTGTAAATTTCATAAGCATGGACTTACTAGAGAGGATTGGGCTACCCTATTGAGAATCAAGCTGGTGATCAGTATCATCGATATGATCGACCTTATCTAGATAGCTAACATCTTAGCTGGCACTCTACATGTATATTGAAATAACTGAGTCGGTCAGAATTAACTATAGTTAGTGGTACGGTCATGTAATATACCCCTTTCTTTAAAAAATTAATTTTAACACCAATTTTTTTATCCCTCCCTCTCTCCCCGTCGACAGCACATCAGGGGGAGAGAGAGAGAGAGGGATTGAAGTAGTGTTAGGGGGCATGCAGCCGCTAGATGGCGGGGAGCTCTCCCCCCCTTTACTGTAGCATGCCTCCCCTTCATCTTCTGGACATCGCCCCCCACCCTTTTCTTCGTGAGCAAGTGGCCGCCATAATGGCGCATGGGCCACACGGTGACCCCCCTGATTGAAACATTATATAAAGGGCCTAGCCTTTATGCAGGAGGGACGGATGATCAGGCCATCATGTTGAAGAAGAGAGAGAGAGAAGGAGAGAAGAGAATAAGAGAGAAGAGGGAGAGAGAAGACAGAAGAGAGAGAGAAGGAGAAGAGGGAGAAGAGGAGGGAGAAGAGAAGGAGAAGAAGAAGGAGAAGAAGAGGGAGAAGAGAAGGGGAAGAAGGAGGGGAAGGAGGGAGAGAAGAGAAGAAAGAGAAGGAGAAGAAGAAGGGGAAGAAGGGGAAGAAGGAGGAAGAGAAGAGAAGGAGAAGAAGAAGGAGAAGGAGAAGAAGAGGGAGAAGAGAAGGGGAAGAAGGAGGGAGAGAAGAAGAAGGAGAAGAAGAGGGAGAAGAGAAGGAGAAGAAGAAGGGGAAGAAGGAGGGAGAGACAGAAGGAGAAGAAGTGAGAGAGAAGAAGAGAAGAAGGGAGGGAAAGAAGGAGAAGAAGAGAGAGAGAGAAGGTTCTAGAACTTTTCCAACCTTCCCTCCCCCTAAGCCCAATTCACACATGGGCTCCCTTTTTGTGCCTTTGGGAGTATATCTTCACCATCAGGATATGCTTAGGTGGCATTGGAGTGCTAGAGTTCTGCAATCCTTGCACAAGAAGACACATCCCATTAAAGCTCTCTACCGAAGTTCGTGTATGAGATACACGACTCCCAATGGGCGCTCCCTATTTGTACATTGTCTCTTGGCCAAGGTTCTTACGTACTTTCTCTCGACGACTCAGAGAGTCTCATAATTGAGGATGGCCCCGAAGTGGAGATCTTCCCAAGTGAATGGAAATCCCACAACCATGGACGGAGATTCGGGTCAAGATGCCACCACCCATGCAAACACACCGCCAAGGGTAAACACTAAAGTTTCTCCCCACAATCAGGTATTGCTTCGATGTCTTGCTTATCTCATGAGGATAGGGGATCATAATAAAATTCATATTGCATGGTTTGATAGGAAAAGAACCTAGGCATGAATCTAGTTACGATAGTTGTAATAATCATAAGATATTTCATGTTTATGGTCAATGAAATGATAGGTAAATTTGATTAAGGAAAACGCATTATAAGATGCCGAAATGCCTAACAAAAACACTTGCATGAAGAACATTCTACTGATTAATAATAGAAGATATTTTTGTATTATACACTGAATGGATTACCTTAGTTTGCATTTAGAAAGAGCTAGAATCTTGCATTATTTTCATGAAAAGAATTGGGGCCTCGCATCAAAAGAGATAAAAGTATTCCCTTATCAAAAAAATGCAATAGCATCCTAAGATTGCAAACCAATTTTTCATGCACAAGGATGATAGAGTACATTAAATTATCAATTAGATCATGCACATGTCGATATATGTTAACTTGCACACACAATGGGATTGCATGATAAACATTGTTAGAATAGTAGTTCTAAAAGAAATTCTGTTTAGAGATCCTTGTCCAGGAACTCTAGCCGATAGATGAAGATTGGATAACCTATGGCTAATCAAGTTGGAATCTCGTTAATGTACTCTTGGTGATGTACTAGCAATATGGGTTAGCACTTGGTGACCTGAGATATTAGATAGCTACTCTAGGAATTTGGTTGATCTTCTACCCTAAATAGGTCGCCAGGGTTAACAGGATGAAATCACTTAGTTCATTTAAAGGATCTAGAAGGAACTTGTTAAATCGACCTTGCGAAGCCCTAACCCAAGGGGGAGGCCAAACTTTAGGGTAGTTGATTTATGCTAAGCATGTTTCTTGGAACTATTGAAATGATTTTAATGAAGGCTGATCTTGTTAAAGATGGATTGTTGACCCAAGTTATCCTTGGTTGTTTGAAAAGGTTGTAAAAGTGTTTCAATAGATCCAAGTTAAATTTTGGTTGTGCATGCAATGGGATTGCGATGCCTTGAAGTAAGAGGTTGTGCATTCAACTATTTGTTAATGTGGTTTTGGATGCTAACCCAAGTGGGTTGTGGTTGATGATATAATGGTCGGGTCTGTGATGATTGATTGCCATGGGAACAAAAGGGGTGTTTTCCCTAGTAAATGGTATTAGGTTGGTTGCTTCAGCTGTGGTTGATTCCTAAAGGGATAATTAAGGAAGGATGGCGCTAGCTACCCCCTGCGAACTGCCAAACCCTAACTAAGGGGGTTATGAATCCGCACCGGAAATGTGGACCGAACCCACCGCGAGAGGTCTTTCCATGAAAATTACTTGGTGTAGGAGGATGCTTGGGTACCAGTGGGGGCTCTGGCCGTAAATCCCAATGCCTCAGGACCCTACACAAGTATTCTACGTGACTCGAGATGGGATCTCGAGGCATTGATACTAGTTACAAGGCGGAATCTTGGTAGGGTAAACCTTCGGGTTTTATTGCGGGGAGACGGAAGGATTTTTCTGGGGAGGCAGAAAGGAACACTTAATTCTCCTATATGGGCAGGAGACAAACATTAAGGAAGTGTTTGATCTTGTTTTATCTTGTCTTCGTGTCAGTGTCCTAAATTACGTAAAGGAACCTGTGATTAACGGGTTAATTAAGGAAGCTGCTTTTATATGTCAAACATAATGTGGTAGGTAATGAGATAACTAAAACAACCCCTGAGGGAAGCGTGGTGGATGTGACCAATGGGTCTATCCTACAGAAGGGTGGTCTTGGTTAGCTAAGAGCTTTCCTCAAAGGAAATGTTAACGAGAAATGTTAGGAAAAGTCGAACGATGACCTTAGAAAATGTTGGTTAGAACCCTGATTCATACCATTTTAAGGGACCGAAATGGGACTATGCCCTACGGGCAGAAAGGTCAAGTGATGCATCCCTCTCGTTTTCCATTATCTTTGAACCAAGTGTGGTATGAGTCTGCTTTGCTCCAGTTGTATCTGCGCAAAGTGGAGCAGTTGTAAACCGACGCTAGAAGGCTATTAGGAAGACCCAATTACAAGGAACCCGGACTTCAGGTCGATCCTAGTGGGGAACGGCTGAATAAGTTCCGTTGTGGGGCAGATTCGAGAGACCCTAGTTGGCAAACCCCGTGTCATTCCTTGGGAGTGCCAGGCAGCATCTTCTAGATATATCTCTCGATGGACTACTAAGACATGTCCCGCGAATTGAGGAGCGGGCACGTTACAGTTGGTATCAGAGCAAAACTTCTTAATGATACATGATTGATTAATGTTTGGTTCATAGACATATCCTAAACAGAAATGACCTAAGTGGTATGGCTTGATTGTCAGGCACTTTTTGCACCCACGAATGTTGACATGTAAGAGAAGAAGTTCCTTCTCAAACAAATTAAGCCACCCGAGTTTGATGGCAGGGGAAGGACTGTTCAAGCCGACGCCAAGATCTGGATTGAGTCCATGGAGGACTATTTTGAGGCAGCAGGAACTGTACCTGCTAACCAAGCCATGCTCGCCAAACTTAAGCTTACAGGCAAAGCGAGACTTTGGTGAAAACAGTGGTGCAAAGACCAAGTGATCTTGGAGGGGACAGTCACTTGGGATAAGCTTAAGGAAGCTGTGCGAGGGAGGTATCTATCACTTGCCTACCGCATACAAAAGATGAATGAATTCTACGACTTGAAGCAACTAGGATTATCCCTTGAAGTGTATTATTCAAAGTTAATTTCACTCCTAAAGTATGCACCCCCAATGGATATGACACAACAGGTGTCAAAATTTTGTGTTGGGTTGAATCCACCCATAAACACTCGATTGGAATCAATGCGCCCAATGGACTTGCAAGACGCATTACTCCGAGCAAATCCAATCATCCAAGAACTTAAATCAGGCAACTATGATAAAGATGACTCATGAGATCAAGACAAGAGGTGCCACAAGTGCGGAGAGATAGGACACGTCCGTAAGAAATGCCCCAACTGCCGATGTTTCCACTGCAATGAACTAGGATACATCCAAGCAGATTGTCCTGAGTTGGACCCTGAGAATCAGGAATGTGTAGTCAAACAAAGCCGTCTAAACTCTACTTTTGGCTCATATTATGAACCATATGATGATGAAGGCTTGGAGCCTGTTGTAACCTTTGAGGATGACTAGATATCCTAGGAAGATCTTCTTGAAGTAATAAGTCTTGTACTTGGAATAAATTCTATTCTTGTACCTATGGTCAATTCAAATAATATGAGTGCACTACTTGAAACATTAAGAATAGCACAACAGATGTGTGGTGGGTCTTAACCCACAGGTTGTTAGCCCCATTAGCGCTTGTCTTCCCCAGGTCTTCTCAAGATGAGGAAATCTCGATTCCTCTAAGAGGGAGAGGATGTAATATAACCCTTTTTAAAAAATATTAATTTTAACGCAAATTTTTTTATCCCTCCCTCTCTCCCTGCTGACAGCACATCAGGGGGAGAGAGAGGGAGTGAAGTAGTGTTAGGGGGGCATGCAACCCCCAGATGGCGGGGAGCTCTCCCCCCCTCTTACTACAGCACAACCCCCCTTCGTCTTCTCGATAGCGTGCGCCCCCCCTTTTTGTCGTGAGCAAGTGGCCGCCATAATGGCACATGGGCCACACTGTGACCCCCCCTAGTTGAAACACTATATAAAGGGCTTAGCCTTTATGCAGGAGGGACGGATGATCATGCCGTCATGCTGAAGAAGAGAGAGAGAGAGAAGGAGAGAAGAGAAGAAGAGAGGAGAGGGAGAGAGAGGAGAGAGAGAAGGAGAAGAGGGAGAAGAGGAGGGAGAAGAGAAGGAGAAGAAGGAGGAGAAGAAGAGGGAGAAGAGAAGGGGAAGAAGGAGGGAGAGAAGAGAAGGAAGAGAAGGAGAAGAAGAAGGGGTAGAAGGAGGGAGAGAAGAGAAGGAGAAGAAGGAGAAGAAGAGGGAGAAGAGAAGGAGAAGAAGAAGGGGAAGAAGGAGGGAGAGAAGAGAAGGAGAAGAAGAAGGAGAAGGAGAAGAAGAGGGAGAAGAGAGAGAGAAGAAGAAGGGGAAGAAGGAGGGAGAGAAGAGAAGGAGAAGAAGAGGGAGAAGAGAAGGAGAAGAAGAAGGGGAAGAAGGAGGGAGAGACGGAAGGAGAAGAAGAGAGAGAGAAGAAGAGAAGAAGGGAGGGAAAGAAGGAGAAGAAGAGAGAGAGAGAAGGTTCTAGAACTTTTCCAACCTTCCCTCCCCCTAAGCCCAATTCACGCACGGGCTCCCTTTTTGTGCCTTTGGGAGTATATCTTCACCATCAGGATATGCTCAGGTGGCATTGGAGTGCTATAGTTCTGCAATCCCTGCACAAGAAGACGCATCCCATTAAAGCTCTCTACCGAAGTTCGTGTATGAGATACACGACTCCCAATAGGCGCTAAATTACGTGAAGAAACCTATGATTAATGGGTTAATTAAGGAAGATGCTTTTATATGTCAAACATAATGTGGTAGGTAATTAGATAACTAAAACAACCCCTGAGGGAAACGTGGTGGATGTGACCAATGGATCTATCCTACGGAAGGGTGGTCTCAGTTTAGCCGAGAGCTTTCCTCAAAGGAAATGTTAACGAGAAATGTTAGGAAAAGTCAGATGATGACCTTAGACAATGTTGGTTAGAACCCTGATTCATACCATTTTAGGGGACCGGAATGGGACTATGCCCTACGGGCAGAGAGTTCGAGCGATGCATCCCTCTTGTTTCCCATTCTCTTTGAACCAAGTGTGATATGAGTCTGCTTTGGTCCAGTTGTATCTGCGCAAAGTGGAGTAGTTGTAAACCGACGCTAGAAGGCTGTTAGGAAGACCCGATTACAAGGAACTCGGACTTCAGGTCGATCCTAGTGGGGAACGGTCGGATAAGTTCCATTGCAGGGCAGACTCGAGAGACCCTAGTTGGCAAACCCCGTGTCATTCCTTAGGAATGCCAGGCGACATCTTCTAGATATATCTCTCGATGGACTACTAAGACATGTCCCGCAAATTGGGGAGCGGGCATGTTAGAGGTCAGTTAGTGACCTAGTGTGTTTATCAATTATGTGTGATAAGACTTCAGTAAGCATTATGGAACAATGAAAAGAAGATAACAATGAGAGTTCACTACTCTCTGTTACAGCTCCATGTCTTTATCACTCTCTCCCTCTGAATCTTGAACATGGTTTCAAAGCCAACATGAATGGGCTCTCTGGAGCATGGCATTGAAGGAGTTTAGATCTAGAGCTTGAAGTTAAGAGTCTCTATTGAAGAAGAAAGGCAGCCATTATTCCTTTCAAGATATGCATCAGGGTTTATGCTTTGTGCTTGTGCAAGAGCTTATTGTGGCTTGTTTGGAGGCTTCATAAGGCTTCATTGAGCACTTGTGAGTGGCCATGTGACATCAAAGACATCTGATTTGGAAAAACATAATCAAAGGAGATTGTGTCTGCAGCCCATTTATTTGTAGAAGCCATATTTTTCTACGGAAATGGATTTTAGAGAAACAATCTATCATTCTTGACCGTTTCAATGTGATCTACAACTTTGCATAATAAAGTTTTTTCAAATTCTTCACAGATTTTGAGATATTTAACACAAACTTGTGTAGATTGACTATTTACTACAGTAAATAGCAGGTGGTTCCAGGGTATTGGTGGCTTTCATCCTAACAATGTATATGCCCTTATTCTCATGCATTTGAGCATGATATTGGAGTGTTAAATGCTCAATTTTGGAGCTTATATACAGGTTGGAAACAGTGAAATGGTTGTTGTCCTAAATTTGGAAACAGTATACCTACAGGGTTGAAGCATCTGTCACACTTATTTGGTACTGGCAAATGCTTCGATCATACCACTTGAGTGGTAGATGCTTTCTGGGATACTGAAGGATACATATCAGCTTCACTTGACATACATACAATCTATTCTGACTTGTTGGACATGTATCAACTCTTGCATAGCGTGGAAACTGAATGAGATGTTTTGGGGCTATTTTGATGTTTGAATACTCTTATTTTAGCAGAGAAAATACTATTGGTTATAGTGGTGGATTGGCCATAAACAACTTGTGGCAAGAGTATTTGGCATTTCTACTTCCATATAGTACAACATTGATGCTTGTTTGGTCACATATTGAATCCCCAATCTATTGGAACATGTCTATGGTGGTTTAAGGATATTTTTGAGTTGAGAATACCTTGATTATTGTAGATTTTATCCTGCTATTCATAATAGCCTACTTGCTTGTCTAAACTGTGGGAAAGTCTAGTGATTGTCAACATCAGTTCTATGCATCTATTGATGCTTGTATGGGCATAGTTTGTTGCTGGGATGTTTTGCCACTACCATAGAATGTTTTGAACTGATTTGAGCTTGATTTATGCTCAGTTGACTATGTTTTTTCATTGTTGGAATACATTTTACAGCAAAGAGGTTGTCAGGAAACTCTATCTGAAGAACTGCAGGAAACTATTCCTGAACTGTAGGAAGACTGTTTCTGAACTACACAAAGTCTGAACCTAAACTGCAAGAAAACTATTCATGAACTGCAGAAAGTCAATTCCTGAACTGCAAGGAGTCAAGCACTTATAGATTGCATATAGCATTGAATACCTTAGTTGCAAATATGGCAAATGCTCAAGGCACTTACAATATCACTCAAATTGTGGGACAAAAGCTTGATAACAAAAACTTTGCTCTATGGAAGTTTAGGATGAAAATTTTCTTGATTGGCAGAGGCTATTGGGATTTATGTATGGGGGCTAAAGATGAACCCAAATTGCCTGAATGGAATCCTACACACGAATAGCAAAGAGCTCACCGACAGTGGTTGAAAACAACTAGTAAAGTACTGCATTTGTTTTCTTTTTGTATTTCTGATGCGATGGCTATGCACATTACCAGTTGCTATTCCGCGAAGGATGCTTGGGATGCACTCATGAAGAATTATGGTAATGCCATGCATGCAAGGAAGATACAACTAAAGCAGCAATTCAACAACATGTCTAGGAATGGTAGGAGCATTCAAGCATACACGATTGAAATAAAGACCATAGCTGACCAGCTAGCTTCTCTTGGATCTCGTGTATGAGAGGATGATATGATTGCAGTGACATTGAAAGGGTTAGGCAAGGAGTATAAAGGCATTTGATAGATCCATTTCTATGAGAGCAGAACCCCTTGATTGGGATGAGTTACTTGCATTGCTACTACATGAAGAAGTAAATCTTGGCTTAGATACAGATTTAAGCACATCTCACAGTGGTAGAGACATTGTCTTTTACTCTAGTCAGCGAGCTAGAGGTGGTAGAGATCGTGGACATTTTCGGGGTCGAGGAGACACTCAAAACACACATGGACAATAGCAGTAAAATTATTGGCATAGCTCAAATACACAAGGACAGCGAGGATTTGGAGCCTTTAGAGGCAAGGGGAGATCACCTAGAAGCAAAGGTGGCTCCTGACAATCGCATGAGCAGTCTTAGAGGGATAAAGATTGTTATTATTGTGGAAGATGTGGGCATATCGTGAAGGATTTCCATAAAAAGAAAGCTGATATGAAGGCAAAAGGCAAGCAACATGGACATTATGCATCTTCCAGTGGTACTCAAGATGATCAGGGAGACAGACTGTTTTCTATGTAGCATGTATCAAAGAATATGCCTAAGCAAGGCAAAGATAAGAAATGGTACATAGACTCAGGAGTATCCAATCATATGACTCCTCATGGTGAATGGTTTGATGAGTTAGTAGCAGGGTCTCATGGATTTTTATGTACTGGTGATGATACACAACATGATATTCAGCATACATGTATGGTTCTGTTACTCATGACTGATGGCAGAAAGAAGAGCCTACATGATGTACTACATGTACCTTCTATTACCAAGAATTTACTATCAGTTGGACAGAACAGAATCTGCAAGTCAAATTCAACAGGGATGGTTGTTTTATTGAGGAATATGGCAATGGTTGTAAATTGATTGCTAAAGGCAAGAGAGATGGCATAATGTTTACCTTAGATGAATCTATCTCGATATTGAAGGCAGCCATGTTTTCCCATGATAATGGAGTAGTTCGGGATTTAGAAATCTTGCACAAACGCATCAGTCATGTTAATGTACAAAAACTAAAAAATATGCAGGAGTAGAAAGAGGTTGTACTTGGCTTATTGAAGTTCAAGTACACTAATATTGGACATGTATACTCTGCTTGTTAGCTTGGGAAACAAGTGAGACTCTTGTTGATGAGACATGTCAGAAACACATTAGAAAAAAATGAATTCACAAATGGGCCTTTTAGCCCCCCCTCTCCTCCTTAAAACAAGGAAAAGAGAAGAGAAGAATAGTAAAATAATCCTCTTCTCTCTCCACTTTTGCAATCTTGTTTTGCCTTTTTTATATTATCTACAAATATATACTCAGATTCCTTCTCTCTCCTCATTCAAAAAGTCTTTTTCAACCAAATTTTATATTAAAAAAGGAGTTAGTTACGGGAGTGTAGTGCTTTCTTTTCAATGCAAAATGATTAGTAGATACGAGATAATTGATTTTTTAATCAAGAACAATGAAAATGAAATTTGAGAAGTTCCTTTTAAGATAATTTTGGGGATTTTTTATATTCTAGCTTTTGGTTTTAAAAAAACCAACTGATCAAATTTTGTGTTTTTTTGAAATGTTTTTGGAGGTAAAATAGAAATGTCTAAAACATGAAAAGTCTTGGACATCCCTACCCTCTGAGCTATTTTCCCCTATATCTATACTCTCTTATGGCTCTATTGTGGCATCTTCTCTCTGTGTTTATCCAACCTTCTTTAATAGAGTGAATTACTTACACCCTCCATTCCCTTGGCACCTTTGTGTGCCTCTCTGTGCATCTCCACTCTACCTCCTATGACAACCAAGTAGGCTTCCTATTTCTATTTATAGTAAAATGAATACATAAAAGAAGGAGCTACATATTGAGGTAGAGATTGAATACGTCCCATTATTCAAAAGAACCCAACGTACCAGTGTCAACCCTCAGGTTTTGCAGAGTTACAAGAAAATGGGATTGAAACATGTGAACTTGTGGGTTGATGGGGGAATCTACCCAATTGACCCCTAAACCAATAGACCTCCAACTTTCTCAGGAATCACAAATTTGCTAAAGTATGTGTGCAAAGGTGCAAATGGGTTGCTCGGTTACACTAGGTTGCCCAATGTGATCAGGTGTTCAAAGTATTTACAACTCGCCAAGCAACCATAAAAATTTGTCATGTGTGATCGCTACACATCAACTTCATATACAACAGCTCATAAGACAAGTGGTACAGCTAAATGACACTATAATTCAATAAAATAATTAAATTATTTCAATGCAAGACACTATCCCTGACATTGGTATCTCATATGAGGAGGCAAAGGCACAATTGGACGACTTGAGAAAGATCAACAGGAAGCTAACACAGGAGCACAAACGAAAGAAGAAGTCAATCAACGAGTTAATTGTGAATAGCAGCCAGTGGAAGAGTGATGTATCAAAGCATGTAAGGTAGCTCAGAATGAGAACCTAGGTGAGGGTGAGGTTGAATCATGTATTAGTAGGTTACTGAAGGCAAGTACATTGGAAAATGCTTTGAGCAATCCTAAGTTTAAGGTTGTGAAGGAAATGTGATTGATTCCACATTAAAAGATGTATCAAATGAGTTCTCAGCTGTGGATGCACAACCCATTTGTGACAGGGTTGGTATTAGCATAGCAACTTACTCAAAGATATTCAAAGGTGTGAAGGCTAGGTTTATTCATGTGCTGAAGAGAAATAGAATCGTGCCTCTTCCTCAACTTTCAAAGTTAATAGAGGCCCGGATGGCATCTTAATACAAAGGTTTTGGAGCTGATAGGAGATCCCATGCATGTTCAATGCATGGAAACACTAAAGGTTGGGACCAAAAATGCATATGAGGTGAAGTTCACCAAACTCAACAATTACTATTTAGATTTGTACAAGGTGCAGTCGGCAACGGTAATGTACTACAATATGTCTGTTGAGGAATGTAATGGAAAATTGTAATTTCTTATAAAATTAGATGAAAGTGAGATCGTCAAATGAGTAAGGCTTGAAAGAGTTAGTGTAACTCTAATGAATAGAGATTTACAATTCTACAAGAACAACCCAGGGAACTTTAGTGTTCAATCTAAGCGCCATGTGTGGTGACTTGCTGCATTTGAAGTTCCTAAGGAAACATTTGAGATATTGTAGTTGTTATTTATGCACACAAGCATTCCAAGCATCATTGATCATCAAGAACATGGTGAGATGCTCTCAGTGAAGGGTATGGTCAATACTTGGTTGAATGGCATCTTGCAAGAGACTTGAAAACTTTAAAATGCATGTGTGGAATCTCCAATGGTGCAAATACAAAGAATCCATGTCTATATTGCTTGATAGAGAGGGTGGAAGGAAAGGATGGAAAGAAGAATTGGCAAAGAGTGACAAGTGCTACATCGACGTGCAATAGAGAAGATCCCACTTGGAAGCCCATCTTCAACATTCCATTGGATCATATTCACATTTGTTCACTGCATGATTTTGTCAGAATCATGGAGAAACTTGTATATGAATACATTTTCTTTGCTTATAGGATGCAACCAGAAAAAGAAGCCATTGCAACATGTAGGAATGTGGAGCGAGTGCTATCAAAAATTGAGCTACACAAGCATTAAGTGACGATTGAAAAATATGAAAAGAGATCAAGAAAATCTGGTAACTTGCCAAAAAACCCTTGCTTTGGAGGAGTAAAGGCTAGGAAGTTTCTCTCAATACCCATCAATGAGGAAGGGAATGCCATGGTTCGTAGGCCACAGGACTACGATGGGTGGAAAAGGTTACATTTTGCAGTTCATGATCGAAGTAATGGAGAAAAAACAAGGTTGGCCAAAGCTAAGGTTTGGATAAGTCTTAACAAATTGGATCCCTTACTTCGCAAGATGTTGTTTAACAATGAAGATAAGTAAGAATTTATCAATGATGTGCATAGCTTCTATGAAAACATGGAGGAAGCATGGGGAAAAAGCTCTATCACACATTACATGGTGCATACTAAGTTAATATTTTAAAATTGTATGAATTGTATAAACTATTGAGCATAGTTTTACTCATGTGTTTGATATGTGTCTTTGTAGCATATTCTTGAGGCACATGGGCCATACTTTGCAAAAAAGGGAAGCATCAGAGTTTGGCCCATACAAGGGATGGAAAATTCACATTGAATAGTGCGTGGTGCATACCAAAGAAAAACCGATCATGGTGGAGGGGTGAATGGTAGCAATCCAATGATCGAATTGCTATCTTGGTGATATAGGATTATAGTAGCAGATGAAGCTAAACTCTCGCAAAAGAGAGAAAATGAAAAAGATGATGAATCGGTTGTAGACATGATGGAATCATGTCATGTCACTAAAAGAGTGCATTATAAAGCCTCAAGTGCCAAATAAAACTATGCCAAGTGATTAGAAGTAAGGCTTTGACAAGGCAACAAATGGGTTCAAAGAGAGCTAAGATAGTAAGATAAACAATGTATTTAGTGTGAATGCAATTCATAGTTTAAGAGAGAAAGAGAGTGTGTGCATCTATGTGAATGAGTCTTACAGTTTAGGGTTATATAAAAGAGGGTTTCACTTTCTATCTTATTCATTAAGTTCTCACATCTCTTGTGCATGAAAAATGGCTAGGTCTAAGGTAGTTGCAAATAATCTTCCTCTCAAAGCCCCATATTGTGTTCAGCTCCTTGGAGCATCTACTAGCTTAGATGCACCCCCTTCTCAACCTAACCTAGCTTCTTCAAGCCACCCTCACATGTGTCTTCCTCAGCATCCCCACAAGAAATGCAAGTGGAAGCCAGGTATAATGGCCCTGGGAGAAATCAGGAGGTATCAATGCTCTTTTGATCTCATCATTCCGAAGGCGAGCTTCTCGAGACTTGTTCGTGAGATTGTACAAGACCTCTACCGTACAAAAAGCAAGAGGCAATTTTTAGCACAAGGTCAAGATAGACCTGATCGCTTCACAAAAGAATATCTTCATGCTCTACAGTGTGCTGCAGAGGCCGTTTTAGTTGACTTGATGACTTGATGATGATTGATGCTCGGTGTCATGCAAATACATGCGAAGCGCATCACTGTAACTCCCAAGGACTTCCAACTTGTAAGAAATCTTCAAGCAGTGAAGGATGTATTCGTTCCAATGGAATGAACACAGTTTGTAATGTTATCTTTTTGGCCATACTATTCTCCTTGTGCATTGGACATATGACTATGTCCCAATGCAAAATTGTTGTACACACCCTTAAAATATGAATTAAATTTTTACTCTTGTCCTTCACTCTCAACTTTGACTATGCATCTTCGTTGTATTTTCAACTCTTACTTACAATTTTTGCTAGCACTGTCAATTTAAATAGGAAAAACATGCAAAAATTTTCCATTTCTTATTGCAGACTTTACTCTTGATGCCTCTGTATAGTCTATGTGGTATGAAGTTTCTAAGAGCCAGTGGTCGCGATGTTGATTTCTTGATTATCAATCCATCCATAATTTTGGTGTGGGATAATTTTTAAAATACTAAACTATATCAAAATGTGATGAAACTTTAGATGTGCATAAGGAAAGTGGCTCCAGATACTAGACTTTGGACTCTTGGCCATCCAACGAGTGCACGTGTGAAGTTTTGTCGTATTCCGATAAAAGGTTATGGATTTACAATCACACGATGGACGGTGCATATGAAGCTGCATTAACCCAATTTTGGGGTTTAAATGGGTTAAAAGTTCATTCTTCTTCTCATTTTCACATCTTGCTTTCTTTGCTTCCTCCATTCTCACACCCCCAACCTCTGCCTCTTCTCCATCTTGCCCTCATCGAGCTTGCATGGCACACAGCAAGCAAGCATCTCACCGTTTTAACCATGGGAAGACCTCATGACAAGGCTCTCTACCTAGAGCACAAGGTAGAGCCTCCTCTAGTACAGCCAGGTGCTCTCCATAGAGCACAACGACCACCACAGAAGAAGAGAAGATGGAGACTGGGCACTGTTGCCCTTCAGGAGAAAATGAGAATCCAACGTGGATATGAGCTTCTCGTCCCGAAAAGATCTTTTCATAAGGTTGTTTGGGAAGTCATGCAAGACTTGGAGCTGAAAGGGATGGGAAGATTTTGGGTGCGAGTGTGGGATGGCCCACAAGTAAGAAGGTGGATTGCTGCAAGTATGGAGGCCCTGCAAACGACTGCATAAGGGTTTCTCACATCAACTTGTTCGATGATACGTAGCTAGCGGCCATCCATGCAAAGTGCATCACAACCAAAGATAAAGACATGAACTTTATCGTTTAGCTTCAACACGGCAAGGGGACTCCTCCATAGGTTATGAGATTAATGATGCAAGGTTTTGTAATGAGTGTTATAGCACCATAGCATCATGGAAGGCCAAAAAATTTTGTATACTCTGCCACATATATATATATATATATATATATATATATATATATATATATATATATAATATCCCATGCGATGTGTACTGAATTCAAATAATTGAGTAAAGTTGTTTTGTTTTGTTTCTCGAAATGCACGACTCTTAATTTTTGTTTAATGTATGCACGCATCAAAAGTAGTAGTACATACAGATACGAGTTATGTTATTTCTTATGCATAATTGCAAGTGCAGTACTACACGTTGACATAATTAAAATGGATTATGTTAATGTATGAATGCGTCATTCATGTACCATGCATTATCGTCACACTTACATGAACCACACATTTATTAAATAAATATTTATTTATAGGGACAAAGTAAAATATCTTATGTTCATCAAGAAGATGGCTGACAGTGATGACAGATACAAAAAGTCGATAGTCAACAAGAACTCTCATTCGTTCCTTGGATTTTTCATCGGTGGAGATGAGGGGCTAGCTTCCGATGAAAATAGAAGTTCCTTCTTTGCTTCAAAAAATGACGTGCTCCCCCTTTAGCTCTTTCTCCAGGAGAAGCGGATCTAACACTTTAGCAAGGTCACCTAATGTAGCAAGCACACACATTGCTCTGACACGCATTTGGTCAAACAAGTAAAGCACCACCTTCTCCAAGCTAGATGTCATTGGTATCACTTGAAAAGGTCCAAACTTGGTCAAAGCTAGAATTTTCATGATTATTTCTTGCCCTCGTAGTGAGCACTTCTTATGAAAGACCACCAAGTCTGCAACAAGGTTATCAATGTACTCCTTCAGAGCTGAATCCTTCCGTCAACTGTGCTCCTCCTTGCCTTGATGCAAACTCATCTATATATAGTATGTCTTGAATGACAAAGTCAAATCAAACAATATATTTAACAATTGGTCTAGAGTTATCAAAAAGTGATGAAACTTGACGATAGGGTGCGTCGGGTCCCCTGAAGTCCATGGGTGAAATCTTGGCAAAAAATAATGCATGTAGCTGCTTTGTTCGAAGTTTGGTGCCTGTTGCCACTTTCTGTGTGGCCAAAAAGTGGCCCCAGATGCCAGAATTTGGACAAGGCATCTACAGGCATCATTTTTTGCCAAGAGACCCAAAAAGTAGCCCCAAACACTAAAATTCAGACAAGGCAACTACAAGTATCATTTTTTACTAAGATTTGCCAAAAAATGTCTCCAGATACCAGACTTTGGACAAGGCAGTTGCACGCATCATTTTTTGCTAAGATTTCACCGATGGACTTCGGGGGACCTGATGCACCCTATCATCAAGTTTCGTCGCATAAAAATATACGGTAGTTAGAAATGTCACCTTCTCCAGATCATCTTGTATCTTCATTTCCTCATGTGTCAGCGAGGCACCACCTTGGGCAGAGGGATCTACAAACTCCTTGGTAGGAAGCTAGGGCCTTGGTCCGAACAGATCATGTTGTAGTGCTTCAAATTCAGCATCTGCCACAAGGTAATCTTCTGCCAAGGACAGACAGAAGGCTTACGCGGACCTGAAACGACAAGATAGATCCTTCACTGAAGGTGATATGGTATTCATTTGCGTATGCCCAAAGAAGAGTTCCCTATCCTTGGGAGAATGCAAAAAGCTAAGTCCAAGGTATTGTGGACCATACAAGATTCTCAAGTGCCTAGGGCCTAATGCTTACCAACTGCAACTCCCCAAAAACCTAAAAGTTCATAATGTATTTGATATTAGTCTATTGAAAAAGTATGCGCCTAACCCTAGTCACGTGCTTGATGATCAACAAGTTGTAATGCCTAGCCAAGGAGTCCTTGAGATATGGCCTGACAAGATCTTAGATGTTAGGGAGAGGCATTTGAGATCCAGGAACTTGAGAGAATACCTCATCCAGTGGAAAGATTACCCTGAAGAGGATGCCACTTGGATGGATGAACATACTCTCAACCAACAATACCCCCAGATTTTCTTGAGATGAGGACATCTCGGTTCCTTTAAGGGGGAGAGAATGTAATATTTCCACTATGAAATATTCAAGACCCTAAATCTTGCACAAAAACGGTTCATAAGCTATAGTTCCATGTGGGAACACCCCTTCATGGGACAAAGAGATAATGGATAAATTTTTGGTAAATTTTTTTTAAATTAAAACTCCCCTCCCCTTCAGCTGTTGTATGACGAGGAGAGGGAGTATGAGTATGAGTATTAGAAGGAGCTTGAGTGGCGGAGGAGCATGGGGAGGGGAACATGCTACCCGCCACTTGTGTGGCTATCCCCCCCCCCCTTCCACACTATATATGACCCCTCCTCCCCAAGCTGGAGGGAAGAGAGGTGGAGGAGCATGGGGAGAGGAACACGTTGCCCGCCACTTGTGTGGCTACCCCCCTCCCCTTCCACACTATATATGACCCCCTCCTCCCCAAGCTGGGGGAAGAGAGGAGGAGGACTGGTATGTGCTGCTACTGCATGCCGTGGAGATCCTGCTGCTCGCCATGCTGCCACACTACTTGGGAGCTTGCCCCGGTCGCCACACCACTGCCGCCTCCACCTTCTCCATCATTATCAACATGATAATCATCATCGTCGTCATCTTCACCTCCATCCTCATCATCTTCCCAATCATTTTCTCCCTCCACATCATCTACTTGACAGAAGCTAGGAAGCTTCTAATTTGGAAGCTTCCATTAAGGCTTCCATAAGCCTTGTTCACCCATGCCTTCCCCACTTTTTAAAAACTGGTCTTGTAAGAACCAATTTTTGTGTGGGGGAAGAAATATCGGCCTAGTAGGCAGTTTTGGAAACCGAAAAAAAGGGCAAGGAGAGTTCATGGAGTCCAAGTCCACTGCGTCAATGGCTCCAAAGCAAAAGGCCAGAGGAGCACACGCAGGAGTCTCCACCCCAAGTACGCGAGTGGACAATGCCCTGATTCTTAATGCCCAGGTTTCGATAACATTCCCGCATGAAAGGAGGCATTAAGCATGTCTTTAATTCACATATGCGAGTTTGAATACATTGGAAAATTTATATACTTGCATCGAATTACCAAGTTAAGTTGCATGACGAGTACTTGCATGATCATGGTAGTTGCATTCTTGAATGCATATTGCATAAATTAAAAGGTGGATTTGTCTAAAGGCATCCTTGTTGCCTCGTGAAAAGAATAGCACATTTAACACATAATGCACTTAGATAGTAATTTCCTAGTTGTGACTCGTGTATGAGATAATCTTAGACGCCCATTGAATGATGTCCAAATAGTCGCAATGATGGAAAATTGCATGCGAAGATGGTTACATTTTAGGTCAGGTTAAGTGATAAAAGGAAGGATTAAATCAATGAAGGACTCATGGCATTTGCTCATGCATGGAGTTCTTTTATCAAAGCTTGAATGCATCTTCATTAAAAATATTAAAGCTTTGATTTCGTTGTATCAACGTAAGGTTTATAAGAGTTAGCTCTAAATTGTCAATCATTATAGTTTAGGGCAAGGAAAAGTAATGATCATTGTAGATCTTATAGCTTCATGGAAGGAAAAGGTATATGGTCTTGAATTTGCATATTCACTTGGAATGACGCATCTCACCTAGTTACCTATATCTTTTAGGGAAAAGTACTTGCAAATTTAGAAGATTTTATTTGCATCCTTAAAAGAAAGATCATCTTAAATCATGGGTTGGTTGGATCAACTAAGTAATCAACATATAGTTGAGTAGCTTACATGAAAATCATAAAGGTACGATTAGATTGCATATGACGATCACCTCAAAGTGCTAGCTAGGGTTAAGTTACATATTCTGCCTAGTATCGCACTTAGGATGCCAACCTAATATTTCCGATCCCAAAAATCCTACCCACATTCTCGAAGATGTTGGGGTTGTCAGATTGGCCGTGCAAGAATGATCTAGGGTTCTCACCCTAGTGATCGGATGACCAAAATGCTAGACTTCCGCACGAAAATTAGGAAACCTAGGGCCAAAGTGTTATTGGCCTATTATGGTTAAGGTTGGGTTGGATCAAGAGGACTTCCAAACCCATTTTCTTGAGCAAATGTATTCTTGATAAAGAAATACCATACAAAGAAAGATGTAAACACCACAAGTTAGTATTGACACCTATATCGTGCAACAAGTTGCAACGTCATATGGTCTTGTGTCTAAATCACCAAATAGAATTGCTACTCCTTAGACCAAGTTTGGCGAGTTCTAAGGACAAGTCTATTTTTCTAGAGGATGAGTAGTCATCCTGCTACATCACCCTCTGAATTGTCAAGTTATGGTAATTATGAATTGCCTAGCAAGCAATTGACCAAATCAAGTGAGGACAATGGGGTTGTCCAAGATTTATTGTCTATAATTTAAGGAAACCTAAGGTGGAAACAATTTGGGTCAAAAGGGTATAAACCCTAACCCAAGGAAAGAGGGTAAACAAGCGACTCAGCTTACGAAACCCTTGGGATCTTGCCAAGTCGCGATTGATCCCGGATCGAATGTTGGATGTATTCGGAGAGAAGGATTCACACCTTAGCAGTTGGCCATATAAATGACCACTGGAGTGCCTGTGTTTGTACACTTAGGAGCACTGTTTGTACTTCTTTGATCAAGGAACTTATGCCGGGAAAATAACTAATGCTTCAAGTTGAGAGCCTGGAGGGAGAGCCAGTATCAGTTACCTCTGACTGTCTACCTGACCCTATCCAAGGGGGTTGTTAGCCGTGCCCGGTACATGGACCAAACCTGCCACTCGCGAGAGGTCTCTTCGTGGGTGCTACTTGGAGCAGGAGGAAGCATGGGTGCTAGTGGGGGCTCTAGTCATAAATCCCTTGCCTCTGGATCCTGCACAAGTGGCAAACGTGACTCGAGATGGGATCTTGAGGCTCACATACTAATCAACGGGCGGAACTTGGAATAGTGATCCCGATAATTAGATAACTAAAGCAACTCGAGGAAAGTGCGGTGGATGTGACCGTGGGTCCGAAAGGGTGGTCCCGGTTGGTCGGGAACTTTTCTCAAAGGAATTTGACAGTGAGGCAACAATGACCAAGAATCTATAAAGCTAAAGTCCCGATTTATGTTGTTTTAGGGGAACGGAATGGGACTATGCCTTACGAGCAGAGAGGTCGAGCTTCGCATTCCTCTCGTTTCCCATTCTCCTTGAACCAAGTGCAATATAAATCCGCTTCGACCCTGATGTTTCTGTGTAAGTGGTTTGTATGGGGCTCGATGCTAGCTACTTCCTAGAATCTGGACTATTAGGGAAACCCTGATTCAGGTTGCAATCCTAAGTGGGAACGGCCAGAATGCTTCCGCTTCGTGGCAGACTCGGGAAGACCTAGATCGCAAACCCCGTGATATTCCTTGGGAGTGCTGGGTGGCGCTTTCTGGACTCTCTTCCCGATGGGCTACTAAGACGTGTCCTGCAAGTGGACAGGGGGACACATTACAAAAATTTTACATGAAAGCCATGTCCCTTGTTGTGACTCGACACTCCACTGTGTCAAGACTATGACTCATTTTTTATGTCCAATTTTTTCCTAGAATCCTTGTTACATAATCCCCTGATGCAAATCAGCTTAGATGTACATTCTTTGAGCTGGTGCTTGGCTTCATAGAGTCCAATATGTCTGCTGAAATTTTTGTGCTACACATGTGCAAAATGTCGCTACTACACAATGGCCATTCTATGCTATTAAGATTCAACATGTGCATAGACTCAAGGGTTCCACATTCTCAACCCTCTTTGGGCAATACGTACTTGGAGTCATAGAGAAAAACAAGGTCCTCTGTGAGCTACTTAGTTGTACGCCCCTCAAAGAGCAATCTACCAATTTTGAGGTAGTAACACGTAAAAGAACTTGTGAAACTCTCAACATTTTGCCACTCACAGCAATCCGAAGGGTGTACTTCTGTAAATACGAGACAAGCAGTTACATAGATATCATGAAATTTCTCATTCTCAATGAGTTACAAATACTTACTATTTGCAATGTTTCGTTGAAAGGGAACAGTGGGTGCAATACGTATTTGTTTTTGCATGAATACATATTGTACAAATGCCTCTGTTACAAGGTGAGAATTAACATTCCTTTGTATGAGAGCTAAAATTTTAACCTTCCAATGCTTTGATATACCTGCAATCGCAAATGCTTTCACCCTATAAGCTCCCTTCATACTTGGACACATATGTACCCAAGACGAGCAATGATACGTACCACTAATCCAATTCCCTTCTTCATATTTTTTGTTACGTAGTTCTATCGAGAGAATGTTTGTTCTTCTCTCAGAAATTATAACCCACGCATTAGATATAAAGAAGTATGTATTAACCCCTAAATAATAAGCATGTTAAGTCTGTCTAGTAATCACCAATATGCCATACAAATAAACATGGCATTAAGAAATGTTTACACTTTTGTAAATAGACACAAACATCGATATCAAAACACATGTGGATATGTACATCAACATAAAGTATAGATTCAATGTCAAGGCATCACTTTAATCATACAATTTACATGAATAATGAAAAGAATGGCACAAGAATACTTAGAGAATTTTGCCAAAATAAATTTTATTATAATGAATAGGAGTTTGATTTGACTCAATAAATTGTATAAAACATGGGTATTATAGAGTAATTGTTACAAGGATAGCAGCCACATGGCATGCAAATCTTAATAGGCACATTGGATTGATACCTGAGATGTTCTATGACTCAACACATTGTGCGTTATATGAATGATATGATACAAGAGTTTCATGGATCATTGCCAATTGGTATGGAGATCCGAATAACACAGGACCAATAAAGTAGAGGATTTTTGAACCATTGACTTCCAGCAAATCCATATCATCCAGCATAAAGGAATCACTCACCACATCAAAATAGTTGATCGAGAATTATGTGCTTCACCTAAACCTTGTACAACACCTGCATGTACAAAAAAATACTTGCATGAATTCATTTTAACAAAAATACTTGCATGAATCCCTTTTAACAAAAAATATCTAGATAATTGCATGAATACAAGCAATACAAAATAGGGCCAATTTACCTATAAGATGATCTACTGAAGATAAGAATGAATCGTTGCTTATCAAAACCCATTGTAAATGATGGACAAAAGAAAACATCAATCCCATCCAACATAAAAGTCATTAATTAAATGAATAAATTTTGGCACCACAAAATATGGCAGATTTACCCGTAAATTAAGCTATATAATCTCTACTCTACCTTGTGTTAAGTGATGCAACAACAATTGATCCTTAAGTTAGAACTAGCATCAAACCCTATTGTAAAGATAGTAGAAAAGGGATAATGCAGAGAGGAAGAAAGAGAGAATGTGTGAGTACGCATGAGAGAGAAAGAAATGAGCACCTATCAAATCTTGCCCTAATTGATCTCTGCAAAAGACAATAGCAAGAGTTAGTATTTACATGAAGGTATACTAAAAAATAAGTAGAAAAGAGGAAACATATAGAGTGAGAAAGAGAGAGGGAGAGAGAGATGAGCACTTATGAAATGTCACCCAAAATGATCTCTGCAATAAAACAAAAACAAGGGTTAGAACTAACATCATGTCGTATTGAAAAGATAGCAGCAAAAAAAACCAAATAGAAAGAGAGAGATTAACACCTTTATCTCTTGCTCCAAATAAACTCTTCAAGAAAACAACAATTAGAACCAACATCAAATTCTATTGAAAATACAACACAAAATAGAAACAAAACATAGAAAGAGGGGGGAAAGAAAGGAGGGAGAGAGAGAGAGAGAGAGAGAGAGAAAGAGATGAGAACCTCTGCCTCCTGCCCAAAACAACCTCTGCAATAAAACAAAACATAGAGAGAGGGGGGAAAGAAAGGAGAGAGGGAGAGATAGAGATGAGAACCTCTGCCTCCTGCCCAAAACAACCTCTGCAATAAAACAACAATACTAGTAAGAAACGACATCAAACCCTATTGAAAAAATAGCAAACAAGAGAAAATGCAAAGAGAGATGGGCATCTATGTTTTGCCCAAAATCTAGAACTACATGGAGAAGAAAGTACAGAGGTAAGAAAAATGCTCAAAACCCTAATTACTCTCACCAGGGAGCTTCAATGGAGACGAAAATTTACCAATATAGAGAAGAGAGGGAAAGTGGTCTGTTGCTCAACTTTTGGATCAAACTAATTTCATGAGAGGGAAAAAAACCAAAATTGAAAATTCTCAAAAAAATAGGAAAAATACGAGGTGAGAGAAACTCAAATTTTGTGTACTTGAAGAGCACCCTGCCACGGCACCATGAGAACCATGAACCGGCCAAGAGACGCTGCAAGTATGCTTGCTGGCCACAAAAACCTACAATAAAGCTTCTTCTTCACCAAGAATCCATTTCTCCAAAACACACATGAGAGAAGGCACACAAGAAATTAAACAATGCTTCCATCCTCACTCTCTTCGTCTTCCTCACTCTCCATTAGATTTGGCAATGAAGCACAAGAGAGAAAGAAACAAGAACAAGAAAGATGAGAGTTGTGCCAAAATGAGAGAGAGAAATGAAGCATGAGAGGAGAAGATAAAGGAAGAAAGAGGTTGTAACCACCTAACCTCCCATCTCCTCAAATCACCCAACAAGCCTCTTCCTTTTATTTTCTTAATATATAAAATTGGGTTGCATACATTTTGGCTAAGGTCTAAAGACGTTTTATTTTGAGAATGAGACAAAAGGTGCTTGGCCTTTCTTTTCCTTTCAACATTTTTTTAATGTGAGCCTTTTGGACTACACATGTTACATTGCTTCATATTTGAATTTTTTGACAAGATGTATATTTGCAATTAGTCATTTTACAAAAAGTTGTTTCTATGTGAGCACATTTTGGTGCCTTTATTTGCACATATTTGTTGGTTATCTTTCCTCCCACGCTTAAGTGTGAAGCATCCCCGCAAACAAACTTGAAGAAGAACCACGATCAGCTTGGACAAATCTTCATCTTCTTTCTTCAACCTTCATTTCTTTTCTTCATTTTCTTTGAATTTTCATTGGATTTGGAAAGGAAAATAATCACAAAAATACACACACAACTAGGACGTTGAGCCTAGGCTATAAAGCACACCAAACAAAACCCGAAATATAGGGCTTGTCAACAATTTTGCTTACAAGGATGACATCACATCCAAGATAGGTTGAAAGCATTAAGCATTCCCTCATTGAAGATATTGAAATTACATATTTCACCTTATTTTTATACTTTTGGTAGGGAAAGGAAGGTAGGTTTAATTAAAGTTAAAACTGAAAGAAATAGAAAATAAAGAGGACTTGTGTGTATATAGAAAGGGTAAAGGTGGAAAGGTCACAAGGATGTGGGTGAGAAAGGTATTCCTTATTAAAGGTTTAAATCTTTACTCTATTAAAAGAAATTGGAGAAGGAGATAAGATTGTGAATGCCCATCGATGATCTTCCTACGTGTGGAGAAGATAGAGGAGATTGAGGTGTAGAATGGCAACTTATTCACTTCGTCACTTCCAACGCCTTCTTGTGTCCATAGGGAGCATGGCCCATCGATATTGCATGTTGAGAAGAGAGTATAAGTTCTCCTTTATAAGGGCAGCAAGCTCTCTATGAAAGGTAATCAAGGGCATAATATAATCAGCTGCCTCATCTTCATCTGCATCTGTGGTCTCTAGATTAATGCAGGAGCATCGCTCTAGGGAAGCAAAGAAGGCAAATGCTAAGCTAGCCCCCCACCCACAACACAAATCAATTTGTCTTGTATTGTCCCTTTGTCTCTGTCTCTTTCTTTGCCTCTACTCATCCACTTATTCCTTGTTGTCAATCTACTGATGTGGTCTTGCAGCAGACCTGTCTCAACGGAGTTCAAGATGTTGGCCACTTCATGCATACGTGGAACACAAGCTGAAGAAGATCCACTTCTGTTGTGTGCATTGACCACAGTGCCGTTTAAATTATTCATTAGATCAAAACCTACAATAGTAACTACACTGGACGATGTCGACGACCATATCTCAGTGGCTTGCTTCAAGTACTGATCGAGTTCCTCATTTGAATGTGCTCCCCCCTGCCCCCAACAAGATAAATTCTGCAAAGGAAACCTTCTTGTAGAGCAAAGAGTATAGCAATAAAGGTTTCCTTTCTCTAAAGAGAAGTCGGATCCTTGGCCAAGGCCTTACCATTTACCTCCAGCATGGTAGACACCACATTGCGGTCCTTGGTGATGATTGATTATGACAATAATGCAGGTAGTGCATGCACCATAAAGCAGGGAGCAGGAATGGAAAACTGACATAGAGAAAGCTGGTAGATGGCGTAGAGGGTGAAAGAGAGTAGATGATTGATAGGGAAGGGGGAGGATGTTGGAGGCCAACGATTGAAGAATTGACAATATTCCTTCTTTCTCCTTCTTCTTCTTCATGTGCGGCATTCAAAACCCCCTCTTCTTCAGCTTCTCGATCCTTGAAAATCAAAGATAGTTGTAACCTTGTACAAACCGTTCGTTTTCTTGGAATGCAACCAAGAAATATAACTTTCTATGGCCAAACTACAAATCTTTTTCTCTTGCAAGCTCCATGACCACCTCTTTCTCGGCCAGTGCACCAAATGAAGAGCACCCTGCCATGGCACCATGAACCAGCCAAGAGAGGCTACAAGTATGCTTGTTGGCCACAAAAACCTGCAATAAACCTTCTTCTTCACCAAGAATCCATTTCTCCAAAACACACAAGACAGAAGGCACATAAGAAATTAAACAACGCTTCCATCCTCACTCTCTTCCTCTTCCTCACTCTCCATTAGATTTGGCAATGAAACACAAGAGAGAAAGAAACAAGAACAAGAAAGATGAGAGTTGTGCCAAAGAGAGGGAGAAATGAAGCATGAGAGGAGAAGATAAAGGAAGAAAGAGGTTGTAACCACCTCAACCTCGCACCTCCTCAAATCACCCGACAAGCCTCTCTCTTTTCTTTTTTTAATATATAAAATTGGGTTGCATACATTTTGGCTAAGGTCTAAAGACCTTTTTTTTTTAAGAATGAGACAAAAGGTGTTTGACCTTTCTTTTCCTTTCAACATTTTTTTAATGTGAGCCTTTTGGACTACACATTTTACATTGCTTTATATTTGAATTTTTTGACAAGAGGTATATTTGCAATTAGTAATTTTACAAAAAGTTATTTTCGTATGAGCACATTTTGGTGCCTTTATTTGCATATATTTGTTGGCCATCAGTGCTATTCATTCTCCCTTTTTTTAATCCCCCACTACCCCTTTTTTTAATAAAAAACCCAAGATTTGGAAAGAGAAGATTCACCCCCCGTGGATGTCAACATCTAGCCTTCCTATTGGACAATCCAAAAGGCCCGCATCTTAAACTATATTATTTGTAAGGGCCCATTTGTGAGTTCATTTTTTTCCTAATGGTTTTTAGCCTTTGCAGTTGATACATTCAGATATATGGGGTCCTTCCCATAATGCATTTTTTGTTGGTGCTAGGTATTATGTATCCTTCATTGATGATTTCAATAAAAACACATGGTTGTATATTCTAAAGCACAAGGATGAGGTGCTCCATGTCTTTAAGGAATTTAAGAAGCACATTGAAAATGAACTTGGCTATTATATCTCATGTTTGAGATGTGGTATGGAGGTGGAGAATATGTATCCAGAGAGTTTGATAGGTACCTTACTAAATATGGTATAAAAAAGTAACTTAAATGTAGTTACACACCTTAGCAGAATGGTGTCGCAAAGAGAAAGAATCGAGTGCTTATGGAAGCTTCTAGGGCAATGCTTAATGAAAAGAATTTTCCAAATGCTTATTGGGCTCAAGTAGTGGTTACTATAGTTTATGTGCTGAACCGAACACCTACAACTGGGGCTCATGATTTGACTCCATATGAGAAACGGTATGGACAAAATCTCAAAAATTATCCTTCAGCTAGTACATCTACGAGTGGACCGATAGGTGATGGTTCATCTACTATTAGTCCTTGGTTCTTGGACAGGACGACTCCGCAGTCATGCTACTGCATCCCACTGACATGGATATGTCAGTGAGGGGGAGATTGGATAAAGGCAAAGAAAAGATATTTGATGATGTGACTGGCCCAATTACATCTAAATATGAGTCATCTAGCAATGACAGACTTGACAGTGAATTGGGCATACCATCAATGACACTGGTGCAAGAGGCAAAGTAGGTATGTGCTGCCTCATGAGAGGCAAGCCCAGAGTGCACCGCAATTGAGGAGGTCTAAAAGGGTCAGAAAACCATTTGATAAGCTGACATACAATGGGTATTCAGCAGACATTATGCATATATAACTAAAGTGTCAAGCTACAGGCAGCCTACGAAGTTCAGTGAGGCAATTACAAATGAAAATTTGTGTGATGAGGAATACACATCATTGGCTGAAAATGAGACATGGGAATTGGTCCATTTTCCTGAAGGCAAATTACCCATTGGCTGCAAATGGGTTTATAAAGTGAAATACAAGTCAGATGGTTCATTGGAAAGGTATAAAGCCCAGGTATAAAGCCCGGCTAGTTGCAAAGGGATATGCACAATAGTACAGCCTAGATTATGAGAAGACTTTCAATCTGGTTGCCAAGATGGCAATGGTGAGAATAGTTATTGCATTAGCAGCTTCTAAGGGCTAGAAATTATGGCAGATGGATGTCAAAAATGCATTCTTGAATGGTGACTTACTTGAAGAGGTGTATATGGAGTAGCCTGAGGGTTAAGTACACCCTGACTATCTGATATATGTGTGTAAGCTGAAAAAGGCCTTGTATGAGCTAAAATAGGCACCAAGAGCATGGAATGCTCACATAATCATAGCTTGGTTTTTAGATATATCATGCATATCGCAGCCTGTTTACAAAGAAGACAGAGTGTGGTTATGTTTTTCTAGTGGTTTATGTCGACGATTTGATCATCACTAGAGATGATCATAGGATTGCTGAAAGTAAAGCAATGTTACAGGCTGAATTCAAAGTCATCTTGGTGAGCTGAAGTACTTTCTTGGGATTGAGGTTGTGTCTATACCTCAAGGTATATGGTTGTTGCAAAAACAGTATGCTCATGATATGTTGTTGAAATATGGTATGATGGATTGTAAAGCCATCGAAACACCATTGGATCAGAATGTCAAACTTGCAGTTGATGATTGAGAATGTCACTATGTACAGACAGATGGTGGGTAGCATGATTTTCCTTACTATATTACCATCTTAACTTGAGTTATGTAGTGGGACTAATTAGCCAGTTAATGTAGAAACCTTGTAAGCCACACTTAGATGCACTCCAGGAGGATTATGCGGTACGTGAAGGGTAATGGGTTGTTTTATGAGCATGGTAAATCATTCAACTTGACAAGTTATACAGCTGATTGGGCTGGTTGTCTCTATGATGACAAGAGGTCAACTAATGGTTATGCCTTCAGTTTTGGCAATAGTATGATTAGTTGGAGTAGTAAGAAGCAACCGACCATTTCTTTATCTAGTACAAAGGTAGAATATAGGGATGCAACCTTAACGGCATGAGAAGCAGTTTGGCTTGTGAAATCGCTACATGAATTGGGCATACAGTTGGACAACAAAGTCACATTACAATGTGATAATCTCAGTAGTGTGATGTTGGCTAGCAACCCTCTCTATCATGCTAGACCCAAACACATAGAAGTCCATAGCCATTTTATCAAGGAGATGGTACTTGCTAGAAAGATTGATCTACTCCATATGAAGACAGAAGATCAGGTAGCAGATATCTTTACCAAATCACTTGGTAAAGAGAATTTTGTGCATTTCAGGGTGCTACTTGGAGTACAGCAATTAGCTTGAGCTTGAGGGGGGGTGTTGAGAATCAAGCTCATGATCAGTATCACGGACATGATGACCTCATCTAGACAGTTGCCGTCTTAGTTGTCACTCTATATGTGTGTTGAAATAACTGAGTCGGTCAGACTCAACTACAATCAGTGGTACGATCAATTAGTGACCTAGTGTGTTTATCAGTTATGTGTGATTAGATTTCAATAAGCATTATGGAATAATGAGAAGAAGAGAACAATGAGAGTTCATTACTTTCTATTACAACTCCATGTCTTTGTCTCTCTCTCCCTTTGAATCTTGAACATACGCATTTAGAAACATACCACCACAATTCTAGAGATGGTCGATGATAGCATGAGGTAGCTTGAGAGGTTGTTGTCTCAAGTTTTAACTATAGCTTGTCGAGAGTGCTCATTGTATTTCCAAATGATCAAATTTGTTGGATGA
The DNA here is from genome assembly GCF_053477565.2 of Lygodium microphyllum. NCBI lineage: Eukaryota > Viridiplantae > Streptophyta > Polypodiopsida > Schizaeales > Lygodiaceae > Lygodium > Lygodium microphyllum. Next base: position 41,729,806 of record NC_141148.1, read on the forward strand.
TTGAGCTACTAGCTTTTATTATTGAGACCATGGATTTTATAAGAAGATTGCTTGGTTGACATTTGAGTAGTAGGTAGGTTGATTTTTGGTCAAGGGAGTAGAATGGTCATCATTGATGCAATAGCTCTTGAGTGACCTTTAGATGAATGTGTGTTACTTGCTATGACTAAATGGGATGCACCAGAAGATGCCTCTGTGGGTGAGACCTCCAATTCAAGTGGATTAGAAAAGGCTCTATCATAGGAAAAATTCTCTAAGTAAGTTTGAATGAGTCCATTGAGCTGAAAGATCATACTTGTGATGTTGATATGGTGGAAGTAGATCTTGAAAACATCAATGGCCCTCATCTAATTAGTCTTGGTGCTACACACTAATGGATGAAGAGTGAAGTGAAGTGATTATATACTGATGGATGAAGTGAGACATGATTATATGGCTCTTCTAAAAGAATTTGGGGATTTGTTTCTATAGAGTTATGATGAGCTAAAAGGGATTCCCCCTTCTATGGGCTATGCATACATCCCATTGAAAGAAGGATGCAAGCCTACTAGACAAAGGTTTAGATATATGCCTTTTCATCTAAGAGATCCTCTTTTGAGGAACTTGCAATATTATGAAAGGCTATTTTGATATTTTCGATTGAGAATATGGAGTGGTTTTCATTAGTGTAATTAGAAGATAACCAAATTAGGTTATGTATAGCCTTTAAATAGCTGAGCAAACAAATATTAGTGAAAGGTTATTATTCAATTGTTGCCATTTATCGAAAAAAAATTGGACCAATTGGTTGGATGGGAGATTTATTCTAGCATACATAAGAAGCAAAAGGACTGATTATAACTTGTGAAAATGGGTAGAGAGTGACCAGCTTAAGTCTAAAGCTCTTCTCTATGTCTTTCTTCTTCTTCTTTTTCAAATTACGTACGTGAAAGAGAGAGAGAGAGAGAGAGAAAGAGAGAGACAGAGATAGAGACACAGAGAGAGAGAGAGAGAGAGAGAAGGGGACTAATTGGAGGAGCTCTTCTCCTTACCTTTTTTTCTTCTTTTTCTTTTTCCTCCTCTTCTTATTGTTCTTCTTGTCCAATTCCTCCTCCTCTACCTCCATATTTTCTCTTATCAATGGATCCATTGTGAATCAAAACAAATGCAATGCACTAGAGAAGCAAAAGAAGGAGCATCAAATGAATTGCAAGGTCACCAAATGAATCTTTAATGGCACTACAATGGGATGGAGAGGTAAGTAGGTAAGACTAGTACACACTTTTTAGTTGTTTGATTTTGTTGCTTACATTGGGAATGCAAGGAGAGAGCACATTGACTGGAAATTTGGATTTCAAACCAAGTACTTGACCCCAAAAGACCATAAGCTAATAGCACCAAAAATAGCTAGCTATGCATGTTTTTACCCTTCTCTCTTGTGCCCACACATTGAGAATGAGAAATACCATGCTTGTGACTATGAAAAATTGTACACTATGTGCATCATTACCAAAAGAATTTTGTGCACCCAAAGATGCATTTGATACTAAGATGGTGCACTTGTGTCTCTATGGGTAGGTAGTTATAGTGAGATCCCATCCATGTGTATATGTGTATTATTTTGAAGTTTTATATCATTTTCTTTGCTAGTTATTCTTTTACAATAATTAGGAAGTTAGGGAGGTAGCAAAAGGGTCCCACAAAGAGAGAGAGAGAGAGAGAGAGAGAGAGAGAGAGAGAGATTATGTTTTGCTCCAATGAGAATTCACAAAATCTATATCCATGGGTATTACTTTCAACATCAATCTCCCATTTTTCCTTTCCCTACCCCCCCAATTTTTCTCCTAGGTTTTTCATCCGCATTTGAAAATTTTGGGTTTCCAATGTGATAGAAGGAGGCATTATCACTCTTGTATTTAGATATTTAATTTTCAATCCTCCCCCCAGAAGTGAGAAAAGTAAACTTTTTTTCCAAAAACAAAAAATGTAAACTTTCAATTACTATTTCTTACCTTTCCATTCACTTCTACATTGAACTTTGAAGCTTAACATCATTTGAAACAACAATGTGGCTAAGAAGAGGATGCAAGAAAACACTTATGAAGTATTGGTGAGATACTATAGGTGAAGAAGCTTCCCAATACTTGAAAAGGAGGCCACAAAGCTATGTTAACTCATATGTTATCTTCAATACAAGGTCAAAAATGCAAGAATGGAAACATGCCACCATAAGTAAGTTTTCATATGTTAAACTTTTCCCCTCTTAAAATGTTCTCTGTAGGAGAAGGGATGCACTTGCCAATGATAGGATCATGATAAATCACCTCTATAGCTTTACCCCAACTCCCCCTTTCACCCTACACAAAATTAGGACTCTAATGTGGGAGCTTTCACTCAATCGCCAAGACCCACGGACCGCTTATTGTTTCAAGCGTTCCAAGCCGAGCACTAATGGCTACCTCTCACATAGCCGACGCGTCATCCATATCTACGGGTGTAGTGAGCTTACCTTCATGCCTTTTGAGTTACCTCCTCTTCCGCACTCTCCGGTAGCTCCACGATCTAAGTGCAAGCTTCAAGCAAGCTCGATCCTCCCACTCCAAACTCCAAGCTCCATCACCGCAAGCAAGGTAAGAGAAGAGAAGAGAAGAGAAGAAGAGAGGAGAAGATGGAGAGCTTCTCCACCCCACGGTCCCTCACCCTCACACACTCACTCCCTCACACTATCACGCTCCCTCTCTCAAGCACAAGCTCAAGCAAGCAAGAACAAGAAGAAGAAGAAGAAGAGGAGAGCTACTTTTGGCCACACACAAGAATGAGCTTCTCATTCATTTTTCAACTTTATATACAAAACCCTAAATCCCTTTTGGGCGGTCATCCCCTTTTCCCCTTTTTTACATGGCCGGCCGTAGCCTAGGCCCTTTTTCCCATTGTCCTTCTATCTTCCTAGCTTCCTTTCCACCGCCCATCTACATTTACAAATTGCATGGGTGAGAGCCCGGCGCTCCTTGAATTAAACCACGATGCGCTTGCACTCTTTTACAAAAGTTTTGACTTGTGCTTTTCCTTGTGCACCTTTCTCTTCCGTTTCTCTTTGCCTTGGTCTTTGTCTTTGTCTTTAGCTTTCCGGATTTTCCACCGCTTGGCACTCTTTTACAAGATTTCAGGGTGCACCTTTGTATTTTAAAATGCACCTTTCCCCTTTTGCATTTGCCTCGGACTTTTTAAGGTTTCCCTTGCGCTTTCGGCCTTTTCTCCTCTTCTTTCTTCAGTCGAGCTATCTTTTTTCCGCCTTTGCCCTGCATCTTTTTTATTTCCTTTTGCTTTCTTCATGTTGGGGTTAACATCCAGTCCTACCATGGAACCTTCCTATGTAGCATCTACCTCTAAGTACAACACTTGTAAGACTTGGCAACTCCTATATTAACCCAGGGACCACCACCAAACATTTACTTTTCTTTGCCCTAATGGCATGTTGTTGCACTTGTAGACTAGGGGCTACATAAAGTTTTAATCCCAAGAAACTGCCCAAGAGGCATATACCCTAAGAACACATTATCTAATCAAACCCTAGTCATGAGTTCCTACCGAGCATCACTAACTTGAGAACCCATATGTGTGCTGCAATGAATGTGCATACATCTTTTTACAATGCTTTTTTCCATTTTTCTTTTTCATGTGTGTGTGTGTGTGTGTGTGTGTGTGTGTGTGTGTGTGTGTGTGTGTGTGTGTGTGTGTGTGTGTGTGTGTGTGTGTGTGTGTGTGTGTGTGTGTGTGTGTGTGTGTGTGTGTGTGTGTGTGTGTGTGTGTGTGTGTGTGTGTGTGTGTGTGTGTGTGTACACACACACACACACACATATATCCTTTTTAAAGAAATACCATACATGTCAAGGCTTAGCTATGATTACATGATAAATAAAGTACCAAAAAAAATAGAAAATACACGCTTGGCTCACAACAGTACCCATAAGCACCTAAATGAGTACAAGAAAATGGGAATGAAGTTGACAATGGTACTAACTAGTTAGATCAAAGGGTGATGACACCAATTGATACCTTGTTTGAAAGCATGAAAATGATGGTGTTGAGGAAGAAAAATTAGCTCAATGCTTGAATATGGTGATAAGGATATTTTAGGTTGTTGAAGAAGTATTGGATGATTCACATTCAAGAACATAAGCATTGCACAAGGTAGATTATTAAGTTACCTTGTTGAAGTAGCAAGGTGTAGTCTTTGGCTAAGAATTAGGAAGCCCGCATGGTTGTTGTCCTCACATGCCTCCTTGCTAGAGTGGTTACAAGGTTGGGTCTAATTGCTTGTTCTTGATGTCTTCTTGCTTGAATTGTATGACTAATGGATATTGGAGGAAGAGATTGCAATATACAAGTGTTCATTGATGAAGATCAAGGGGATGGATGGGAGTACCCCCCTCCCCCACTAAGTGGCATATATTTCAAAGTAGCAAAATTAGCATCAATAATTATTTGCATGATCCTTCTAATGTAATTGTTTTCCTCCCATTTGATTAATCTAAAAAACTAGATTAAACTTTAATCTTTACAACATGAATATATGCAATCTCTTTTGTTAAAGCAATTGGGAAAGTCTAGAGACCCATGATGAGTTTGGGCTTAAAGTAATGATAAAGTGAAATGTATGAATCACTAGAAAAACATTCTCATATTCTTCATTACAATGTTGTAGTATTTATTATTTTAAGACCTTGGCCTAGTTGAACTCCTTATCTTTCTGGTAGGACACCTAAATTTTGGTCTCAATTGCTAAATATGATGTTGCAATATAATTTAGTTCATTATCATGTCACAATGGTTCACTATAATGCTACAACATTAGTAAATTCACTACAAATGTCACAATGGTCTTATCATTGCAATATCATAGTGCTAACCATTTTATGGTCTCTAGGACCTATGTCACCATGTCCAATATTAAAAAGATTTGTTTACTTATAACATCAATTGATTTTACTATAGATTAAGAAGTTACCACCAACAAAAGTTTGGGTTATATTTGTAAGAAGCTGGGAATAACAAATAAGTGTTAATAATGTTGATATTATGCCATGTCACACTGACATTGGTATAAAAGGAGAGAAGATGTAATTTTTCATATCTTTTTGACACATTAATACAATTACAGACTTTCTCTCCCTTCTTGCTCACAGCTTCTATGGCTTCCCCTTCTTTCTTGTCTTTCTCTCTCTAAATCTAGTCTTTCTCTCTCCTCGTCACTCTTCTTCTCTCTTCCTGTAGTCTTTCTCTCTCCTCTGCAGTCTTTTCTCTCCTCTTTCTCCCTCACTGGTTCTCTCTCTGACAAGTGGTATCGGAGCTTGAGTCTTTGATCCATTATTTTCTTCCATTTTCAATTCCATTTTCCTATTTCAAAACCAATTTCAGACAAAAAAATGGTACAAGACAGTGACTAGTGGAGTGCTACAGGACACCTACAGTTAGCAAGAGACAACATCTGGAGATATCCAAGGTCAGATATGGCGGGTAAAGGCTTAAATGGCTGGACGTCATCAAATTTCATGCAAAAATGGAGGTAACTAGGGTAAAGGATGGTTAACCGGGCTTAGTTAGAGACTAAACTACAGTTACTTTTCAAAAGAGAGCTTCTCTTCTCTCTCCTTCAAGCTTTTGGCTGAAGCTTTCATGGAGGCTGTCAAGAAAGTCCTCAAATATCTCTCTCTGCTGAACATTTCTCTCTGTCAAAGCATGGGGCAAAGGATCCTTACAGCATGAGCTTCAGAAGGAGTACCATGGTTGAGGTGTGCTGCTGATTACCAGCCAGGAACAGCCCGAAAAATGCGCCAAAATTCGCGCTGAATTCCCTGTTCTCTCCTCCCTGCTCAGCTTGCTCCACATCCTCAGTCATTGATCTCAGCTCTTAAAGGATTCATCAAGCACTTCTTGGCAATAATCTTCAGTCTCTAAAGCATTCTGATCAGTCATTCTCTTGCTCAAACCCTAATACACAACAGGGCAGCCATAACCACAGACATGGAAGCTCAAATTTCTCAAAAATTTGGACCTTCCCGACCTCCAAAGCTTCTCTAAAGCTAAGTACAAGGTGGATAGACTCCAAGATTGAAAACATTGAAGAGATTTCAGCCCGTGCTTGACATTGGAGCTCAAATGGAAGGATTATTTTGGGGCTTTTCATCAAGGAGCTTGAATCTTTGAGGTTTAAGTGTTCAAGCAAGGCTGGAGTATTGATTCTTCAAGGATTTCATCATATTGAAGTTCGTATGGACTGATTTTATGGAGATTTCAAGTTTTATGATGGATTTATGATGGATTATGAAGAACTTTTGCATCAACGGGGTTGAAGCTGACATCCATCATATTCTTCAAGCTTAATGGAGGTATTTCCCTTTTACTAATCTCTGAAATCTCTCAATAATCCTATTGCTAATGGCTTTTCCACTTGTTGATGGGAGGTTATTGATCAATTAATTCACTGGATTGATCAATAGATTAGAGATTAGTGTTAATTTTCCTCAATTTCAGCCTATTTCATTGAATTCCATTTTGATTCAAACCATTACTCATCATAGGTATCATTTGATCAGCTTGATGCATAACCTTGATTTGTTTTGTTGAATTTCTCTCACCCAAGCTGAAATATTGTAAAAGGGTAAGTACTAGCAATCAGTGAGTCACTGAATTGCATAGGTAAGACCCTTCTCCCATCTCAATTTTTTCTAATCCCAATCAATTGCATCTCATGAAAGGCTGAATGAATATTTCTAAATTGCATATCATACTGATTGCTTAGCACACTAGCCTCTGCCATGTTGATATTCCCACCGAGGAAAAAGGTGGATGCCGGGGAAGATAGCGGGACAAAAGAGAGGTGACCCTCCCTCACTATCGAAGATCCCAAAGGGGTGCAACCAACCGACCCGGGGGGAGCTTTGCCCACCTCCCGGTGATTCGGAGCCCATGTAGGGAGCCTGTCATTCCGTTTTATCCCGCACACAGGTATAGCGAGTGGAGGATTGAAGATTGAATACTTTCCAAGGACTCAAGTACCTACAGGACCAAAACAGGGTAAAACAGGGAATTTACAGGTCACTTACAAGGTATTTACAGGTGGTTACAGGTACACCCTTCATTGCTGAAGCACAGGTGCAGGTACTACAGGGTACCCTCAGGTCCTATATACCCTTTTTCAAGGTTTGGTAGCCATTTGGGGTTACTATCTTGCATTACAGGGTCAAAACAGGGCACTTACAGGTCTAGATAGGTTGCAGGACTAGACAGTTCAGACTCTGAAATCCAGCTACAGAATTTTCTGTCCTAAACCTGTTATAGCGTGCTATAGCTCATCTCGAAGAGGGCATTGTTAGCTTCGATTCTCACAAAAAAGTTCTAAAATGGGAGCTTCCTAGCCAAAGTTATAGCCGTTTTACTGGCAGGGGGTACTGTAGGACTACACTAGTATGGCAGGACATAAAGGCAAAAATAAGGTCCAGGAGGATTATGCTCAGCAAATCAGGGATTCCATGATGGATAGCACACTTCAAGAGAACCCTGAAGAGGTTTGACAACAAGGAGAAGCCAGTTTACTCAATGATACTTTGTGTGCCCATGAACAAAGACATAGGGAACGACATGAGGCCATTTTGTCAAGAATGGAGCAGATGGTTTTATCTACTGATCAAATGAAGTCTTCCATTGATAAGTTGGTGGATTCAACTACTCAAACCAAGGATTCCATTGATAAGTTAGTAGAATCTAATGCTCAACTTATGGCACAATTTTCTCAATTAATGCAGTTGCAAATGGGATCAAGAGAAGCCAATGAGAGGGCTTGTTCAAACAGTGGCCTTTCAGTCCCACTTCAGCCATCCAACCAAAATGGTCATGGAAATGGGATCATTGGAAGAAGAGGCGTTCCAAATAGTCAGTATGAAGTAGAAGAAGCTTCACAAAGGCATGATGACTATTTGGGCAGTTTGAATGGGGCAATACTCAAGCTTTTGGACTGCATACTCAAAATTCCAGGGGTACTTTACCAACAGAAAGATTACATGGTAATTCTCAGCCACCTGTTGGAAGATTTCAGTCTCAATTTGAAGGTTATGTACTTGGAAATCCTGATCAACCAATTTTGGGACAGCAATCCTTTCATGAAAGAGAATTCAAGGACAAAATTGTTTTAGCCAAATTTAATGGCCAGTCATCTTCACCATCAGAATTAGAGGAATGGACCTCTAAGATGGAGTCTTACTTTGATATATACCCTAAAACTGATGATATGAAGATTCACTTTGCTTCCTTGCATCTAGAAGTATTTGCCCATACTTGGTGGAGGTATATCAAGAAAGAGAATGTACTTATTGAGAATTGGGAAGCTTTCAAGGCACTTATGGCTGAAGTCTTTGTTTCGCCTCTTGAAAAAGAGAAGCTAGCACGGAGATGGTATGGTTTGGAACAAAGGGGCCTAAGTGTAAGAGAATATACAAACCAATTCCTCAACTTGACCATGTATGTGGAAAGCATCAGTGATGAGGCCAAGCTCCACAAGTTTATGTATGGTTTAGAGCCATCTTTGTCAGCTGATGTTATGGCGCAAAATCCTACTTCACTTTTCAAGGCTATTGAGCTTGCGGAGTGCTATGGAAGAAAGTATAGGAAAGAGTCTTCATTTCAGCCAAGTTATGGACAGCCAAGGACTGTTTTAAAGCAGGGACAAGTTGGTAACATTTATGGCAGCAACCATATGCCTAGTGGGAGCTTACGGGTACCAACTTATCCTCCATTCAATGCAAACAGTCCAAAGGTTGAATTGTAGGGTGACAACAAGCCTAAGTCCACTTCAACTAATACAAATCCCAAATCTATTCCCATGGATCTTTACAAGGAAAGGAAGGACAAGGGCTTATGCTTCAAGTGTGGAGAAAAGTATACTCCTGATCATGCTTCAAAGTGTGTATACAAAAATGTCAAGCCAAAGCTTCAGAGTATGCTAGTTTTTGAGGACTTTGAAGATGACATAGATGAAGCTAATGCAGTGGCAATCAATGCTGAAAATGAAGATTTTGAGGATGATGGTGGACAGGAGTACTTTTATGATCCAGCCGACTCTTTTCCTTTTGATCCAGGCGGAGATGTTCCGTTTGATCCTGGTGGATCTTGTGATGAGTCGCTTGCTGCCACTAATTGTTCTATCTCTATGGATGCTTGGACGGGATCTAAGAGCCCTAATACACTTCGTATGAAGGGAAGCATATGTGGAAAGCCAGTGTTCATCCTGATAGATAGTGGCAGTACTCACAGTTTTGTCAATAAGTCCATCATGGATAAGTTAAATTGTGTTCCCACAGACTTACAGCAGCCCATTAGAGTACAAGTGGCTAATGGTGAAGAAGAAATCAGCACACAGATTTGCCCATAGGTTTCTTTGCAGTTGGCTGAAAATTTTGAAGTCAAAGTAAACCTGATCACCTTGGAAATGGGACCCATAGATATTGTACTTGGTTGTGATTGGTTGATGACATTAGGCAGGATCACTATGGATTTCTCACAGTTATATATGGAGTTTATCTCCAATGGACAGCTTATCCATTTACAGGGAATTCCTAGTAGATCTGATTTTCAGCTTATCACCATTCAACAACTCAAGAGAGAGTACAAGAAGCGCTCACAAATATTTGTTTTGCATTTGAACAAGGAAACACAGGATCAGCCCAATAATTCAACAAATCATCCAGCCTTGACAGCTCTTCTTGAGGAGTATAGAGATTTATTTGAAGTACCTACTTCATTGCCTCCTAAGAGAGCGGTGGATCACCCCTTTGATTTGGAGCCCAACTCAAAGACAATCAATAAGCCACCTTACAGATTATCAAAATGTGAATGAGGGGAAGTAGCCAAGCAAATCAAAAAGCTTCTTGAAATGGGATTCATTGAACCAAGTTCTTCACCTTATGCATCTCCAGTCCTATTAGTCAAAAAGAAAGATGGATCTTTCAGAATGTGCATTGACTACAGGGATCTCAATAAGATAACAGTGAAGAATAGGTATCCTATACCCAGGATTGATGATTTGCTTGATGAGTTTAAGGGGGCTCGATTCTTTACGAAGATTGATTTGAGATCAGGGTATCATCAGATTCGCATGCACGAGGGTGATGAAGTCAAGACTGCTTTTAGGACTAATCGTGGGCTATATCATTTCTTGGTGATGCCATTCGGGCTTACAAACGCTCCAACTACCTTTCAAAGCCTGATGAATAAGATCTTGCAACCTCTCCTCTTTCAGTTTGTCTTGGTGTTCTTTGACGATATTTTGATCTATAGCAAGACTTTACAGGATCATTTGTCACATATGAGGAAGGTTTTTGATGTGTTGAGACATCATAGGCTTTTTCCTAAGGAGAAGAAGTGCTCTTTCATGCAGACTAAAGTGGAATATTTGGGGCATATAGTCAATGAAAAAGGAATACATGCTGATCCCAAGAAGGTGCAATGCATAAGAGATTGGCCAACGCCTACTACTACTACCTCTCTTAGAGGATTTCTTGGTTTATCTTCATTCTGTCGCTGATTTATAAAGCATTATGTGGCAATTGTAGCTCCTTTGACTGACTGGTTGAAGAATGAGGCTTTCTTTTGGGATGCTCTGGCAGATAGCAGCTTCAACCAGTTAAAGGAACTACTTACTTTTGCTCCTATCCTAGTATGCCCGGATTTCTCCAAAGAGTTTACTATATAGTGTGATGCTAGTGGTCGTGGCATTGGGGTTGTTTTGCTTCAGGAGCATGGAGTAATTGCATTCGAGAGTCGTAAGCTTACAGATAAGGAGATGGCCATGAATGTTTATGACCAGGAAATGTTGGCTATCCTGCATGCAATCAAGAAATGGCACCATTACTTATATGGCAGCCGATTCAGAGTACTTAGTGATCATCAGGTACTCAAGTATTTCCTTACTCAGTCAAATCTCACTCCAAAGCAACAACGATGTGTAGCTACATTATAGAATTATGACTTTGACATCACTCATACAAGGGGCAAAGATAACATAGTGGTTGATTCTCTTTCTCATATGTGGGCCTGCAAAGTGTCAGCCATGACAGAACTACATAATGATTGGATTGAAGAATTACAGGAGGCCTATCTTTTAGATGAGGAATTCAGCCAAATCTTTCAGAAATTACAGCAAGGTCTTATGGAAGAGAACTCGCATTACCAGCTTACAAATGGTCTTATTTGGTGGAAAGGCAAGATTGTTATTCCCTGTACTTCTTCTTTCAAGCGGAAAATTATGGAGGAGTTACATTCTTCGCCTTTAACTGGACACTTGGGAGTTTTCAAGACTTATGACAGGATAAACAAAAGCTTTTATTGGAAAGGACTGTGGAAAGATGTCAAGGACTTCGTTATGAAGTGTATGCCTTGTCAGCAAAATAAGGATAGAACCCATAAGCCAGGAGGTTTGTTACAGCCATTGCCTATTCCTACGGGTAAATGGACTCATATTACTATGGACTTTATCACTGGCTTACCTACTACTAAGAAGGGGTGGAATAGTATTTATGTGGTGGTTGACAGACTCACCAAAGCAGCTCATTTTATCCCAACAAAAATTCAGTTTACTGCTTCTCAAGTGGCCAACCAGTTTATGGAGCATATTTTTAGATTACATGGATTACCGCAGGTGATTGTCCATGATAGGGACTCAAAGTTTATGAGTAACTTCTGGCAAGCGGTATTTACATCTATGGGCACTAAGTTGGCTCCATCTACGGCTTATCATCCCCAAATTGATGGATAGACAGACAGAGTTAATAAATGGTTGGAGACTTATCTTCGCCATTTTTGTTATGATGTCCAAACCTCATGGGATTCTTGGTTACACCTGGCTGAGTTTGCTTACAACAATTCCACTCATGCGAGTATAGGATTTTCACCCTTTGAGGCTTTGTATGGTTACAAGGTGCCCTTACCCACAGTCATCTTTAATGAGAAGATCAATCCTCATGGGAAGGAAGAGTTGGAAAGAATGCAGACCCTTCTTCAGCAATGTAAGGTGAATCTAAGGAAGGATCAAGATCAAATGAAGATGTATGCTGATGAGAAGAGGAGGCCTTTAGAGTTTCAAGAAGGAGAGCTGGTTTTATTGAAGGTGCCCAAATCCAAGTACTCTACATTGAAAGATGGATCCAGTAATAAGCTTGCCCATAGGTCTTATGGCCCTTACAGGATCCTTAAGCAGATTGGAGATTTGGCATACAAACTAGAGCTTCCCTCTTCTACAAAGATTCATAACGTCTTCCATGTTAGTCAACTCAAGCCTTATTATGATGATCCAGTGGATATAGTTGATGAGCTGCCACCTATTGATGAAGATGGTCTTGTTCAGTATATCCCAGAGGCTGTTATAGGTCAGCGCGAAAAGAAGCTTCGATCACGTTCTATTGTGGAATATTTGATCAAATGGAGAGGTTTACCTTCTGAAGAGGCTTCTTGGAGACCTGATTCTATATTAGATGAGTATCTATACTTGAGGAAGACATTGGTGGCTGAAGCCTATTGCTTATGGAGCTAGTAATGATGCAGACTGGTTCAGGACAGCACGTTATTTTAGAACAGTTTTTATCGTACCTAATTTTCGGAATTAAGCTATCTATATGGGCTTAAAGTACTCTTCAAGAGCTTCGTTTTGATATATGGTACATCTCATTTGGACACTTCTACCAAAAGTTATGGCAGATTTGGTCCAACATGGACTGTTTATTCAGCAAGCTGTCTACTTTGTTCTGGGACTATTTGTTGAAGACTTTATGGCTCCATTTGCTTCTGAAGTATTTCAAATCATGTATACTGTTGGGCCTTACTTCCGTTCTTCAAATTCAGCTCTTGTAATGGTCATTCTTCATTCATTTCCCATTTGTAAAGCTGTAAAACATAGTAGTACTATGTTCTATCCATTTCCTTTCTAGTTGTTTCTAGGTTTGTTTTTTAGGACAAAAACTTTTGGGAAGGGATGGATTGTAAGAAGCTCGGAATAACAAATAAGTGTTAATAATGTTGATATTATGCCATGTCACACTGACATTGGTATAAAAGGAGAGAAGATGTAATTTTTCATATCTTTTTGACACATTAATATAATTACAGACTTTCTCTCCCTTCTTGCTCACAGCTTCTATGGCTTCCCCTTCTTTCTTGTCTTTCTCTCTCTAAATCTAGTCTTTCTCTCTCCTCGTCACTCTTCTTCTCTCTCTTCCTGCAGTATTTCTCTCTCCTCTGCAGTCTTCTCTCTCCTCTTTCTCCCTCCCTAGTTCTCTCTCTGACAATATTAAAGTTCTTTGCAATAAAATCAATGAATATTAGCCTTAAAATAAATTCAATTAATTGAGGATTAATTGCATTACATTTTTTCTAAGAAAATGACTTATTACATGTAATTCCTCTTCAATTAAGACTTAATCTAGTAGTGGATGGTGGAGTAACTCCTTCAATTCTTTGCATTTAGGTTGATTGGTTAACAATACTTCATATAACATATGTTGGGCCAACTCCATTGTATCCCGATCTCTACATTTTTATAAATTCTTTATTATTTATATCCTACTTTTGAACCACTATTTCAAGAAAGCATAGTTTGTATTCTTCTTTCCCCAAATGTGATTTAGCTCTTTCTCACTACAGCCCCTTTATAAATGAGGTGATCTTGTGCACTTCATCAATGATTGTCGAATGTCTTACACAAATATGTTTGTGTTATTCTCACATGATGGGCCAAGTCTTAGCTAGCAATGCTTTTGGTAGCAATTCCTATGTTGTAAATCTTGTAGGCTTGAGCAATGCGACAAATAGTACATCTGATCTCTCAAAATGAGCTAGACTTGATAATGCACTCTTTGGCTAAGTCCATAGCCATTTAACTTATTAGCCTTCTATTATAGTTGAGTTTTAAACTACATGAATGGTTAAGCCTTATGGTTTTTGGCCTCAACGTGTCCTTATCCTCAAGGTTGACTAGGTTCCTAGTTTTCTCCTCATGTTAGCATCTTCTTGCATTGTTGGATCCATAGAGCTCTTATCTGATACATTGTTTTTTGCTCGCTCACTCTCATTCTAATCTCTTAAGGAAGTGGTTTCACTTCAATTGTGGATTTGGATATTCTTGTTGATGTTGGTAGTCGCATGATTGTTCCAAGTTTAGCCTTCTCAAGTACCAACTATCCAAAGATGCATCTTCTTTCTTTCAAGTGTTAATGATGATTTTCTACTTTCACACATGGCCTCAAACTTTAAGGATACTTTGAAATGTTTGCTCTTCTTTACTATTGATTGTGCTCTCACCACTTTAGATCATTGTTAGGATGAAAATGGTAGGACTTGTTGGCCTTTAACTTTGGGTATTACCATTTGGTGTTGAAGTGGTCATTCTTGGTGCTACATTGGGCCTGGGCAAATAAATGAAGTAAGTTCCTTTGTAATATCCTTGGGTACACAATGGCTACTTTGGCATCCAATGTTGTCTCAAGATTTACTTGTTATGATCTCTTCCATATTTGTTCTAAATTTTTCATGGCTACTTTTTGTTCTTACCCCTCATAGTGGAATTTAGAATTCTTGGGCCTTTTACACCTCTACACCTTATTAGGCTTGGACTTTGCTTGGGGTGGTGACATGATCTATCTAATTGGTTTTCACATTTTTTGTTGAGTCTTTTGTAATGAAGTCATCAAAACCTTTACCTTCTTACTAGATAAAGCATTTAAGCTTAATGCCTACTTTTTGGTCCTTGCCTCTATTTTTTGGCCATTGGTCTTAGAGGGGCTAAAGTTGGAAATGATTATGACTCTTGATAAAGTCAAATGTATCTTCTAACTAAAAAGTCAAACTCATAATATATTCCTCCCAAGTCAACTTATTTTCTAACTAGATAGTCAATCTCATAAGCTATTTCTTCATAAATGACCTACCAACAAGTTGCACTAGTGTTTGTAGATCCTCTCAAATAGCCAAAAAAAAAAAGACAATTGGTACACTTGATTTCAACCACCATCATGAGTTTATGTTTTCCTAATCACCATTAGGCTAAATTTTACATTTGAAGGTATGAGTTTTCATTCTCATGTTTTGGTCCAAATATCATAGGGTGTTATGTTATAGATTGTATCACTTATATGAGTGCATCCACTATGAACTAGCCTAACATGGAGCAGGTTTGTAGAACAAAGGGATCATCATCATTGGTCTTAAGATCGATTTCATGGGACACCCTAGTTTTGGTCACATCTTGCTTTGGTTGTTTATGCCTTTCTTATGTTCTAGGATTTTCTTACTCTAGACTTCTTGCACTCCTCATAGTGGAATTTAGAGTTCTTGGGCCTTTTACATCTCTACACTTTATTAGGGGTGCTTGGACTTTTCTTGGGGTGGTGATGTGATCCGCCTAATTGGTTTTCAAACCTTTTGTTGAGTCTTTTGTTATGAAGCCATCAAAACCTTTATCTTCTTGCTAGATAAAGCACTTAAGCTAGGCTTGATTTCCTACTTTTTGGTCCTAGCCCCTATTTTTTGGCCACTAGCCTTAGAGGGACTAAAGTTAGCAATGATTGGGACTCTCTTGATAAAAAATGTATCTTCTAACTACATAGTCAATCTCATTATCTACTTCTCCCAAGTCAAATCTATTTTCTAACTAGATGGTCAATCTCATAAGATATTTCTTAGTAAATGACCTACCAACAAGTAGCACTAGTGTTTCTAAATCCTCTCAAATAGCCAAAAAAGGGACAATTGGAACACTCAATTTCAACCACCGTCATAATTTTATGTTTTCCTAATCCCCATTGGGCTAAATTTTACATTGAAAATATGAGTTTTGATTATCATGTTTTGGTCAAATATCATAAAGTATTATGTTATAGCTTGTGTCACTTATGAGTGCATTATGAACTAGCCTAACACAGAGCAAGTTAATAGAACAAAGGGCTCATCATCATTGGTCTTAAGCTTGATTTCTTGGGACACACTAGTTTTGGTCAATTGCTTTCGCTATTTATGCCTTTCTTGTATTTTGGGATTTTCTTGCTGTAGACAGATGTGTCTAGGTCCCCATGAGGCTCTAAGGTAGTAGAAGTGAAAGGTATTTTGTGGTCCCTTGCTTATGAGGACTTTCAAACATCTCCTCTCTATAGAATTTGTACTTGGGTATTGTATTTCTATAATCATATTCTTGGCTTCACATTGGGGTCTATTGGTGTGGCTTTGAGCCATGGCCTCGACTAACCTTGGTGGGTCCTTTGTTGAGACTTAGAGGTCTTAATGCAATAGTTGCATGCCACTATTGAAGAAAATAAGCTCAAAATGGCATTCATTTACAGTCTTTGGGCACTTTTTTATACCATTGCATGGCTTTCAATTTATGTAATTCTCCTCGATTCATGGCAAAGGATGGTTGATAAGACATTTGTCAATATCTCTCTTGAAGAGCTTAAGGACTTTATAGATGATTTGGGGGCTACCATGACCCGCTATAAACAGCACATTGTCTCAAGCAAGTGCTTTGAGCATTGTTGTGAGTACTATATTGGGGCATGTTGTGAGTGCAGTAGGAATTGCTACGACCCTAAAAAGCTAGGTGACATGATAGTGATGAGCCCACATCCTAGTCCTAGGGAGGTTCACAATTTTGTTTCATTTGTAGGTTATTATCACAAGTTCATCAATGCATTGGCTAAGCATTCATTATCTTTGACAAACCTCTTGTCACACAACCAAGTTTTCAAGTGGACTAAACCGTGTAAAGTGGCATTTGAGGATGTCAAGATGGAATTATCTAAGACACCAATGTTAAAGGCCCCAAAAAATGGTGCAGTCTTTTATGTTTTTACCATTGCAACCATACATAGAATTAGTTGCTGCCTATCGCAAATCTGGGAAGCATAGCTTTATCATCCAATTGCTTTTGCAAGCTGGAAGTTAGGTATTTTAGAGTTTCTTTATAGCTATGTAGAAAAATCTATTTGGCCATGGTTTTTTCCACCAAGAAGTTCAAACGTTATATTATTTTAAAAAGGTGGTAGTTTTCACTAAGGTTAAGGGGCTACACCTATTCTTGAATAAGATTCAACCCCTTGAAGGTGGTATTTTTCACTAAGGCTAAGGGGCTATGACTATTCTTGTATAAGTTTCAATCCCTCGACCACATGGCCAAGTGATTAATATCTTTTCAAGGGTTTGATTATGACATTTGGATCAAACCATCAATGTTGCAAGGGATTGTTTTTCAAGCCACATTGGAATATGTCAACTGTTGTGATATTCATCGATGCTAGGAAAAATTATAAGCCACCACTTAATTGCCTTTGTAGGTAACTCACGATCTAGCTTAAACTTGAAGAGAGTACCAAGGTCATTAGATGGGGCAATTAATTCCATATCTCTAGAATCTGTAATTAGAGCAGTGATACCATCAAGCTACAATAATTCGGCAATGTAAGGGTTACTATATTGGTGAGTGGCTAGACAGTACTATCACATGGGATATTAGGGCTTATTGTTATGACTATCATATGATTCTTTCAAGTTCGCCAATTGAGTTTAGTGTGGAAGGAGTAATTGTGCCTTTTACACATCCCCTCTCTAGTTTAGATTTTGATTATCATAAGTACAAGTAGGTTGATCTACATAGTGTGGTGCATCAATGAAGCCCTAGTGTATAAGATGTATTTTGATGGCCCTTCTAGAGGGCCTACCAAGCATGTGACTATAGCGGTTGTAATCAAGGACCTCTAGCAACGATGAGTGGTCATGAAAATGGGTGTTTATTTAGGTGCAGTTTTCATGAACAACATGGCAAAATAAAATGCCTTATTGATGGGGCTAAATCTAGCCAAAGATGATGGTATTCGTCGGTTGCTAGTGAAAGGTGACTTGCAATTAGTGATCAATCAATTGAATGGGACCTATGGTGTGTGATATCCCATTTTGTGTATGTACCATCATGCTTCTCTTAACATGCTTGAGACATTTGAGCTAGTGACTTATTAGTTGATTCCTAACCAATGGAATCGTTTCACAATTTCCCTTGCAAATTATGCTTATGTTGAATATCTATATTTCAATTCTAGTCATGTGGCCTTTTGGGATTATTTGATGACATCATCTTAGGGCTATTATGGGGGTTTCTTTTAGTCCTATTTTGGTTAGAGGTAGTTAGTATGGGTTATGAGTTAGGTGGCAATACATCACCTTTCAATTCTTCTCTGGATGCATACGATTGTGCATAGACATATTCATCGGACACCCCTTCCCATTTATGTAAGGGGTTGGCCAATAGTTTGATGCATCTAATGTAGGGACCTAAATGACCCATCCCTTGGTCTAGGGCTACATATCACGAGCATTTTGTAGGAATCAAGTGTTATGTCATTGAGAGTTGTGATATCTAGACATATTTCATTAGGCCAAGAGCACCATTTATTTCCCTTCCTTTGGCATGGGTGCTTTTAACTTGTGTGTTGTTGACTAGTCTTGCTTTGTGAGTTGGCTGGTCCATAGTCAAGGAGGGTGTCAATTGTTGTAGTGTGGTTTCTTCTCACTGCCAGGTGTCTCTATCTCTCTATCACGTTGTCTCTAGTTTTTTTTATGATTTATCTTCTGAGAGGAAGGGATGGGTATCATAGGTATTATTTTCAATGGATCTAAGGCCAAGCCTTGGGATATGGATTAAGACATCTTCCTAACTGGGGTCGATTGCTACTTTCTTGTTTGAGGGTGCTCATAGGTTGAACCCAGGGTCTTTCTTATCGGTTTGATAGTCAATAGGTGGCCCCTTTCTTCCATGAGGTAGCTAGGTCAGATAGGAGTCTTCAACTTGATTTTCTTTCACAATAAAGTCCCCTAGGTTAGGTTTTAAGTGTACCCTACAAGCTTTAAATCAATTAAGAGTCTCATCATGAAGAAAAGGAAAATATAAGTGCTAGAAGATACTTGTCATCTTGCAAGGGCATGCTAGGCTCATGGGTTCAAGTCAGAGGCCCAAGGTTGATGCCCTCTCCTCCTTGGAATGGGACTAGGGTTTATAGCAAATAAAGAAGAAAAAAAAAATCTGTGTATCACCTTGCAAGGTTCTAGTAGGTTCTTGGCTAGTATGAGTCAAGTCTGAGGCTAGTGCCTTGATCTCCTCATGGCACTATAAAAAAGGAAATGGTTGTTGAGTCACCCCCACTGAAAAAAGAAGGAAATGTATATGATGATGGGTTGCAATAAACACTTAAAGAATATCATAGGCTTAGTGTTTTATCTTTTTCACTAGAGGATCTCCAATGATAGGGAGTTGACCTAGGATTGTTGCTAGTGCTTGTGAGCCTTATGTGGAGGTGGGTTGTTCCCTAAGCATCTACCTAGCTCAGGTAGGATGTCCTTTGGATCACCTCATGATCATCTTGCAATAAGGATAGCTATGGAGTACTATTTCCTTGGGCAATCCTCATTTCTTAGTTCTAGTCTTGGCTCTTGGATCTATGTTGTGGGGTAAAACATTTCATTTTTTGTTCTATTTCTTTGTAGCTATATTTTTTCATGTTAGTGTGCTTTCATTTTTTGCTTTGTTTTGACAAGTTTTGCACATGGATTCGATGGGTTGGGTCACCCTATCCCATAGTCACCAATTAGAGAAGCATCTAAAGGCACGTTTTTGGGATTTTTGCACGTGGATTCGATGGGATGGGTCACCCTATCCCATGGTCACCAATGAGAGAAGCATCTAAAGGCACATTTTGGGGATTTTAGAAGCATTTCAAGTGGATCCACAATCCATTTAAGCAAAAAATGAAGATTCAAGGCTCAATTATGGTCCATTTTACAAGGCAACCAAGGCACAAAACATGGGATACTTTAAAGCTTAAGATGCATTGGAGCACGAAGTCAAGTTTTGAAGCAATAAAGAAGTGTCTAGCCAGCATTTTACCATTAATTCCACATGCTTGAGGTGCAATTTCATGTCAAAGCACCTTAGTTCAAGTTGAAATGTGGTGCAGACAGCCAAAAAGGCCAAATTTAGTGAAGATTTGAAGATTTGTGAACCAATTTTAAGGGGGCATAGGCCAAAAGCCCAAAGCATGTAAGTTTTGATCATTCAGACTAAGAGAAAAAGGATAGCAAACTTATCCCATGTTGCTAATGGATTCCTCATCATTGCTCTCTACTTTCTTCACTTCTTGCACAATTGTCATGAGAATGGATTGTATTTGTCACGTGCTTCACATTGATACCAAATATTTTTTTGTGTCTTTCTCTCTCCTCAAATCTATATTTCTCTCTCGTCTCCTATATAACCATAAGAGTGCATTCATATGAGAGAAGAGGGGTGGGCATTTGAGTGCGGGAGATGGATCATCTACGAAGAATGAGTGTTGGAACACATTGCTAGAGCATTCTAGAGCTCATTCAAGTGTGTTAGTGACTAAATAAAGCATCAATGACCTTGGGGTATCCACGGCATAATAGGTGTGTTTTGTGTGTATTGGTTTTTTGGGTGTATATTATAAAATTCATGAAGAGTTTTGAAATATAATGAAGTAATGTGTCCTTATGGAATGAAATGGATAAAATTTTCCAAATTTCTTGTGGGGTTGTTGGATTTTTATATTTTTATTGTATTTATTAGTTTAAAAATGAAGGAAAACCCTAAAATTTAGTAGAAAATACAAAAAATATAATAATTAAGAGAAAATAGGAACATGTCCCTAAAACTAAAAAACATTAGATCATATAGTAAAATCATCATAATTTGTGAAAAACATCATTTTATCATGTGAAAACAACGGTTCAATAGCACAAGGGTAGCCCCGATGCTATTCATCACATTCCACATAAAGAGAGATGCTATAAATCTACTTATACATGTTGAAAGGATTGATTTTCTCATGCATCTTTCTAGTTAGGACAATCATGTGTTCTTTGTTAGCCCTAAGGCAACATGAGGCTAGAGAACTTGATGCCCCTTAGGGGTGTGTCATATCACCACATTGTGTATGTTACATGCATGTAAAAAGGAAAAACTTGAATGTTGCACTTGTATATTGATTTCTCATTAATGATGGTTATGCACTTATCATGCACATCATGCATTCAAGGATTCCGTTTTGCATACAATGAATCATCATAGCAATTGTTTTCACTTTGTTTGAGTGAAGGTGAGGAGAAAGTCCAAGCTGCTCTAGGTTTGTGGGTCCAATGGGATATAAGTGAGGTTGAGTGGAGTGAAAATGATATGCTCTATGATAAAGATGAGGGCTGGCGGATCAAATGCCTAACCGGTTAAGGATCGCTTGTTTAATAAGAGGCCATGATATTCAGTCAAAGGTTCCTAAGTAATGTCTGTGTGGTGTATTAAACACCACTATGTAGGGATAATCCTACTTGGAGTTCGAAGCTAGGAAATTAGAAAGTAGGCTAAAATGTAGTGTTTTAGTGAGAGGGATTTCTAGCATTCTTCAAGTCACTCATGGACGCATGGCTATGGGGGGTTGTTGTTTAAGGCCTAATAGTGAGCCTAGAGTGAAAGAGTTGTTGTCAGACCCATTTTAGTTCCTGACACTCCCTCTTGATGATGATGATGCTAGCAATTATGATTGTCTCTCTGTTTTCCCTCATTGATGAGTGTAGAAGGGTGTTATCTGATCATTGAGTTGATGATTATGAGAAGAAAGTGATAGAAAAAAAAACGTTTTATTATTATTATTTCTCTTTTTTCTTAACCTTTATAATCTCCTTAGTACTCACTTTAGTCATGTAGTCCTTGTTGGCATGTATACATTATCTATGTTGTGAATAGACCTTAGTACTCACCTTAGTCATGTAGTCCTTGTTCGCATGTATACATTATCTATGTTGTGAATAGACCTTAGTATCTTATAAACATGTGTCCTTTGAGTTGTTAAAAAAAAGAGGCATTACATTGACGACATTACATTAACCAGGTCATAGCTCTAGTAAACCAAGAGACATCAAACCCCCATTTGAGCACCGTGGATAATTCTATCTACGCAATTGGTATGCCTAAGGAAGTTCAAGACTCCTTGGAGAGTTCTAACAAGGCTATGTGCTTTAACATCATGAAACTTATACTGAGGCAATGGAAGAGAAGATTTGAGGATTCAAAGAATAGGGCATTGATGCCTTTAGCAAGCTTCTCAACCACACACTGAAATAATAGCTGAGGGCCATGTAGGTAGAACTAGATGGGTTCTAAAATATGCTCATGAATACAAGAATGGGAGAGTTATCTGCCAACACCCTTACAGACCCATTGAGCCACTGCCTAGTGGCCAAAAACGACGATGTAGCCACCTCCGCCCACTAAGCCTCCCAATACCATCAGCACCATGTGAGAGTTATGCCCATGCCAGGAGTTGCTACCATCTCTTTCTTCATAGGCACCACCACCACCAAATCCGATGCCCCACCACTACCGACTACCACACTGCCCCAGCAATCTCCTCCTCCTGCCTCCATCACTATCCCCCTCCTCCAACTTCCCCCCTTTATTCCTCAACCAACATCATGTTCCTTCACCCTACCTTCTCCTCCTCTTCTTTGCATCACTATCTCCTCCTCCTCCTCCCCTACCGTACCCCACCACCCACAACCACCAAGCCTACCACCAAACCCTAACCTAGCCCCAAAAAACCCTCCACACCCCCTCCTTAGCCCCTATTCACCTGCCCCCTACATAACCCCTATTCCCTCCCACTACACACACATAGACATCGCATGCCAACTGCACCTGCCCCCATAGCTCCTTGCCATGTATGAGGCTCTTCAGCATGGCCCGTTCACATGCAACTTGATTGTTTTTTTAGTAGTTGTTCCCACATGGGATTTTGATTTGTTTCTATGTATGTGGTCTTAGATGTTGTTCAACACAAGGATATGTTGTGTTTATGTGTTGCCTATCCAGTAGACACATTGTCCTATTTTTTTAAAACACATTTTTCTAAATTAAAAAATCAAACAAAAAAATGCAAAAATTCCCTAAAATTTTATGAAATTTTTAGGAACATATGAAAGCAAAACAAGCTAGCAAATTAAGCAAAAGTTTGAAACATAAAAACTCAAAGTGAAAGCTAAAAATAAAAATAAAAACCAATAAAGTGTGAAACATTTTAAAAATATAAAAATAAAAAAACAAAAAATTAGCCAAAAAGTTGAACATGAAAACTCAAAGTGAAATATAAAAGCAAAATTAAAAATTAAAGAAAACCCCCAAAAATCTATTAAAATCCCCTAAAAATTTAATAAAATATGCTTGAAAATATCATAAAATCCCCAAAAAAATCTCAAACTTTTTCTTGCTATTTGGATCATCTATTTGCCCCAAAATATCATGAATTTCTTATTTTACTAATTGAAAATTTTTCCCAAAAAAACAAAAACAAAGCATATAAAAACCTTATCACCAACACATAAATCAAGATATTACATGTTTTTGAAAATTTGGAACAAACTAAAAGTTTATTATGGATGGTTGAACCTACCCCAACAAGATTCTTAACCCTCACTGTTTTTTTTAAAGAAAAAAATAAACCAAAAATAAATAAAAACCCATAATTTTTTTTAAATACCACAAAAATATACATGTTGTGTTTTTTTTCCCCCTCATGTTGCAAATCTATAAACTTGCTAGGTTTCTTTCTAATTTCATTTTGTGGACATGGTAGCCCATCAACCGCTTCCTAATGTGACCATTCAAATTAGGGTTTACCCACACACCCTTCAAGTTCTCATATATACCTTTTTCTTGCACATTTCAACCACACTTAATTGTTGAAAATGAACCCAACCAATCACATTTTTCACACACTTTGTGCGCTCAACAAACACACATTTAAATAAAAATGAAATGAACTCATCATTCACTTTAGCACACCCTTCTATGTCAAAACACACAATCTAATTTTTAATAAAATCAACTAGTTGTCACTCTTGCATGCATTAGTAGCAAAAAAGTGCTCCACACACCTTGAATTTTAATTAATGAACTTGCACTTAGAGACAATTGGAGTTGGGGTCGGAGTTTGGTATAGCTTAATGCACCATCCAAATTTAATAAAGGATTTAATGGGTAGCAAAAGGAATTGCCATTTTCTTAATGAGGTTTCTCACCTAATGGAAATTCTCCCGTTGATAATAATTTATTAAAAACATTAAAATTAAACCCAACCACTTGCACGTTGAACATTTTCAATGAGTGTGTTATGGAGGATGATGGGTTATGCACAGTGTTATCTTATCTGTTGAAGTACTCTTCAATCTAATCGGTGATTTAGTGGTGTGGATGAGCTATGATTTGATGGTCTATGCTTTTTTGACAGTCAAGATTCTATGGTCTAGGATACATTACAGATATTTCTCTTTCTTTTGTTGCATGATTACGAGGTTCATGGTACTTATTTGTTTGCATACCATGAAGCTATCGATTACATTTGTGCTTAGGTCATGTCAAATTCTTTTCTAACCTCAAGAAGATCCTCAAATTCCTATATTTCCTCATTTTACTTTTATTGTGGATCATACTTTCTTACCTACTCCTTCTCTTTCCATACCATTTATCCCTATCCTTTCTACTTTTCCAACCTATTCTTTAACTCATTTCTTATCTGATTCAATTCCATTGTCTGATTCTACATCCTTAACCCTTCCTTCCTTTCTCAAGTAGTTCATTATATGTATACCCTCTATATCATGTGCATTCAAGGCCTATTTATAAATATCACTATCTGTGAATTTTCTCTTAATAAAACATAACCCTTTTCCATTCAATTTGTAAGTAACCCATTTATATGGGATCATTTTGTATGTAAAAAAGTGCAAAAATGGCATTTTAAAAATATCTTATGTTGAACCCATATGATACATAAATATATTTGAATAATCTCCCATGCTTCCTTTTATTATTTTGTCTATCCATTACTTTGTCCCTTAGCACTTGTTTCCCTTCCTCTTTCCACATCTTTCATTCCTAATCCACTTCAATTAGTTAGTAGTCACCCAGGATTTGATTCATAGATTCCTAGACTAAAAGGCTAGAGTCAGAAGGATTCATTAATGGGTCCACATATTAATTAGCCTATCATTCCAAGAGCATCGGATACTCCTATTCAATCCTTTCATAGCTATGTGCAATTTATGTGAATATATCATCAGTCAATTGATCCTTCAGTGAGGTTGTGCATGTGTGTTTTTTATAGGGTATATGAAGGGGTCATGGTTTGAAGTTGAAGATAATTGAGATGCTAGTTCCTTGATTATGGATGCTTTGTAGTTTTGAAGGATTTTTGTGGAATGAAGAAACTTCTTATATCCTTTAAGAATTTTTTTTCCAGATTTTTTTTTCTTTTCAAGAATTGGTTAATGGTTAAGGTGTTTTCCCTTTGTCAAGATTGTTTGATAGATGCAAGTTATTAGATGGAGTCACAGGTCATGCTATTATGGTTAAATTTGAGAATTTGATTGAAGTTTAGTTGAAGAAAGATGATTAGATTTTTGGTTGTTTTATTATTCTTTTTTCAAGGTCACAAGAGGATGCTCTCTGGTCGAAGTATGGCGATATGTTGAGAATGAAGGTGTTTGTTTTTTAGCTATTTTCTATTAGATTTTAGGTGTTTTTTTTTGTTTTAATTCATGATTGACAGGTTTCTTATTATTTTAGGTGAGTTTTGGAGAGTTTTAATAGTGATTCAAAAAATTTGGTTAGTGAATGATTGTTTTTGTTAGGTTTTTTATGCGTTGAGATTATGTATTAGTATTCTAATTGGTTTTGTTGTGTCTGTATTATGTATGATTAGTTCTATTTTTGGTCATCATGATGAATGGTTGAAGATATGAATGATTAGGTTTGAGTATTATTGAAGGTGTGTTGAAATGTTTTTAATTAGTTTTGATGATTGTGGTTGAAGTTGCATGGTTTTGATGAGTTATGTTGACCTTCTATACTATTCTGTTGAGCTTCAGTATGTTTCAGTAGCACTACTTCAATGTGTGCTCTATTGGATGTATTTTTAGCATGGGGATCAATTCTTGTCTTTGTAAAGGAATAATACAAACTCAAAATAGCTTGATTGAAGTGAAAGAAATTTTTTATGAAGACTTGAGTAAGGACTGAAGTGACAATGATAGTGTTGAGCTCTCAAGGGACACCATAGTAGCTCTAGTACCTCTTCGGGTCAAACAAGTCTTTTGGAGGGGAACTCCATGACCAAGAGATGATTTTAGTGATTCATTCTATTAAGCAAGTGGCTATGATTTATGGGTGATTGAAAGTGTGATTGAGAGAGAAAGATAGTCATTTCAAAGGCTAAAACTATGTATCTATGAGAGAGATTGTGAGAGATTGAGAAAAAAAGACAATGAATCATAATGAATGAAATTTGTGTGACTAATTCCAATCAATATTGAATAGATATTTATTTTCTCTTCGTTTTTTATGCATAATAATGTAGACATATTGAATATTTGAGGAAGATAAACTCGTGGAGGAAATGTTTATGATGTTATGTAGAGATAATTAGAGACAAGAAGGTTAAAGGTTTTGAGCCATAATCCCAATCTAGTACAGACTAAATTGGAGCAACACGAGCATAGAACCTTATGATAGATGTTATGAATCAGCAACAAGAACTCCCAAAGATGATTGAGTCCTTTCAATAGTCCCATTCTTACAAAACATGCAGTGCATACATTGTAATGGTGATCACATCGTGTCCAAATGCTCTAGACAAAGTTGATTTTGCAGTAATTGTGGATATTTTGGGCATGATTTAGTTTTTTTTCAAGCTTCTAGGTCCTTATCTTGGGCCATATGCCAAAACTAATGCACAAAAGGGGACTTCCTTACCCAAGCCAATAGGTAATGCCGATTTCCTACTCCACTTGACCAAAGGCAATAACTCCTAGAGTTTACATTAATCCTTCAAGCATCCCTAGATATCCCAAGCCAAGTGTAATTCATCCCCCAATGATACTCATATGCACTTCATTTGCAAATCAAAGACAAAGATTAAAACACCCATATGTGACTTATGATAGGAGGGCAATGCTATCCTCATAAATTATAGGCCCACACCTATCACAATGTTAGGACAAGGAAGGGAGTGAAAAATGATTCTATCCAAGTGTTGAGAAATATGACATAGGCTAAGGCTATATCCTATGTATGCACTAAATAAAGAATAGGCTATGTGTAAAGATACTTTAGTGCCAAAATGTATATATCACTTTAGTGAGATACTTTGTGTGTAGACTATTGAATGGAGAAGAGAGGAAGAATGAAGATGAAGATGAAGAACATTGATTGACTCCTCCAAATCTTGTGTCATCTCCCTTTCACTACACATCTAAATTGTATCCTTTGAGTTGATATCATAGTAGGAGTATGAGAGTAGAAGATTGGATTGAGGAGCACAATGATCAAGGTCTAGATCAAATTGAAAGCTTCTTATCAACATCTAAATTAGGCACAAATCCTCATCTAATCCACCAGAAACAAGTACATAGATTTGAAGAGCCATTGGAGCTCTGATTTCAAGCATTAGTATACACTTTGAATGCTTTTGGGAAGCCATGGAAGGTTGTGTCATCATGACATACTGTAGTGTGTTTTCAATTGATTAGCATAGGCTATTGCCTTGCACATGATTAGTTGCATCAAAAAGGATTATCTATAGCCTTAACCCTTAATACGAATTAGCCCCTTTCACACTATAGCAAGTAGCAATCTAGTTCCACATTGGGTGTTCACATTGGAGACTCTTGATCTTATTGCTTTGCAGGCTACTTTCACAATGAGTTGGGTTGAATAGGTTTGGATTGAACCAGTTCATAGGTTCTGTGTTCACACTATAATAAGCTAGAACTGGCTTTTTTCAAGGTTAAATCATTGTTTCTACACAACTTTTGGGTGCCAATTTGAAGGGAAAAAAATATTAATTTTTTCCAAAAACATTGTTATGGTTTGAGCTTGTCTAGGACTTCATTTTTGGCATAAAATTTTGTAAAAAAATAATAGGGAAAATGGTCAATTTTATACTCATATTTTGATGCTTTTTAGGTCATGTGGACACTATTTGAGCCCCATTTTCATAGTTTCTTGATGGACAATTGATGTATGACATATGGGCATGATGTATAGATGTGTGGGATAGTAGTCGAACACATGTAAAATAGCTATATCATTGGAACTCAATTTATGTGTATTGGGTATTTTTAATGCTTTTTTGTCTCAAATTTGAGCGATTGATGCTTGAACTTGTTCACATTCTTGAATAGTGGTTTAGCACACTGGATATTGATAGTTTTTCTAAAATTCCAACTGTCATAATGTCAAAAATGGCATAATTTATTCAAATTATTGGTGGAAATTTGATTAAGAACAACTATAGTGTATGATCCTATCACATGGAGAATTTTCTAATGGCAAGAGGTCTATGGGACCTCATAATAGCAAAGATGCTTAGGAGGTCATTGAGAAAATGTATGGCACTTGCACAAAGGCAACAAAGATACAAAAAAAGTAGAGATTTCATGGTGTATGGTGTGGACTTGGACCAACATGTAAGTCCCTTAATACCTCTATTTCTATGAGAGGAGGCTCTATACCTAACTTTGAGAAGTTGGTTGCTTTTTTCCTTACAGAAGAAATTTAGGTCTTAATGCATCTAGCAACAGTAAGAATCCTAATCAAGACAATGTGTACTGTCATCAAAGAGGCCGTGGTAGCTCATCCAAAGCTAGAAGATGTTCATATGATCATGTGGAGACAGCTTTTCACGTGGTCATAGCCCTTTTGGATGTGGTGATTTTATGCTTAAAAGGTAGGGGAAGATTCAACTTTAGGGGACGTTCTAGTCCACATAGAGATGGTGCATATCATTACTATGGGTAATTTGGTCACTTTGAGAGGAAGTGCTATCATAAGCAAAATGCTATGTCTAGGGGTCTAAGGAAGAACCCAATTTGGGTACTATGTAGGTGGATATAATGGTGCTAGCTATGGTTCTAGAGGTAGTTCATCACCTAGAGGATATCTCTTTGCTATAGAGCATGTACTTGGGAGTATGAAATCCCCTTAGAGAGAATGACTAGTTTCTATATTTAGGAGCTACAAACCATATGACATATCATGCAATATAGTTTGTTAGAAAGTAGTAAATGTAAACTAAAGAGTATGTGGCTATGAGAAATTATACATTGCATAAGATAACTCACATTGATAGTATTCCTTTGGTGGCTAGAGGTGGGATAGAGAATAAGCTTGGAGATGTCTTATCTGTGCCTACCATCAATAAGGTTTTGGCTTCAATTGTGTTAATCAAGGGTTGTAAGTAAGGTTCAATAAATATGGCTGCTTCATTGAGGATTTTAGAAATGGAAAATATGGCAAGTTGATTTCTCACCTAATGCTCATGGTCAAGAGAAAGGTAAGTTGTTTGCTTTGGATGTAGGAACTTTTGTCATACAGGGTTTTATGTATGTTGATACTATGACAAGATAGGGATGTTGAGTTATGGCATAGGAAAATTGGGCATGTTAACTCGCAAAGGCCTAAAAAAATGCAATCTAAACAAGTTTTTCATGGACTTTCACAATTTGCTATGTCAATTATGATCGTGTATATAAATCATGTTAGTTTGGCAAGTAGTCTAGACTCCCATTTCCAAAGAGGGGGAGAGTTAGCACATATCCTTTGGAAATGCTACATTCGAATATTCAGGGTCAATGTCAAAATATTTCTTTGAGTGGGAGATGTAAGTTTTATATCACTTTTATTGGTGATTTTAGCAGTATGGCATGGTTTTATTTCTTGCAACAGAAAAGTGATGCTTTTGAGAAGTTTTTGGAGTTCAAAGCCATGATAGATAAGTAGTTTGGGAGTTACATAAAGTGCTTGAGATTGAATACTAGAGTTGAATATATGTCAAATGATTTCTCTAACTATTTGAGAGATGATGGGATTAAGAGGCAAACTACATGTATATATAAAACACCACAATAGAATAGTGTTGTAGAAATAAAGAGCAGGATCATTGTAGAAGTTGCAAGAGCTATGATAAACTATATGCATATATCTTTGACTTATTGGGTTAAGGCAATACATGCAACAATTCATATTATGAACATGACATCTACAACATTGACTCATCACATGTCTCTATATGAGAAGATGTGTGGAAGAAGACTTACAATTACATACTATAGTATGTTTGATTGTGTATGCTATGTTCATGTCCTTGATGATTTGAGGAAAGGATGAAACTGAAGGTTGTCAATGTATTTTCCTTCACTATCCAAATGAGAAAAAGGGTTATGAATGCTATGATCCTATCACTAGAGAGGTCTACATAAGCAGGGATGTAAGGTTCAATGAATATGAGTCTTGATGTAGACCTAAAACTACAGTTATTAAGATGGATTCTTATGAGAGTGGTGATGATGATGGTTATGGTAAGACAATCAGCAAACAATAATGAAAGAAATTAGCATATCAAGGACATTTTTTTACCTCAAAACCATGAAGAAATCAACACATTGAGGACATGTCTAGACCTCAAAATCATGAAGAAATTTGTGGGAGGTATAACCCATGGGCTATATAAGGAGTTTGACATCAAAGACCTTGAATTGTTGAGATACTTTCTAAACATTGAAGTGATTGACACTCCACATGGAATTTGGTTGGTGCAAAGGCAATATTAATTTGGATATGTTAGAGAACTATGGGATGATGGCATGTAAGCCAATGGATACACCATTGGATTGAAACATAAAGATGGTTGATGATGGATAGTATGTTGAGGATATCATTATGTTCAAGAATATGGTTGGTAGGTTGATCTACCTAACATCAAACTCGAGCTATTCAATGGGAGGAGTGATAAGCCAATTCATATAAAAGTCATGCAAGTCACATTTGGATGTAGTAAGAAGAGTCTTGAGATATGTGAAGAAGACAGTTAGTTATGTCTTGTTCTATGAGAAGGGGATTAATCCTACATTATTTTGATACAAAGATACAGACTAGGTAGGACATATTATGAATAGGAGATCCACCTATGGTTATGCTTTTTCATTTGCTTTAGCCATGGTCAACCTGAGCAGTAAAAAGCAAGCTACATTTGCTTTTCAAGCACAAAAGCAAAGTACAGAGGTATAGCATTAGTAGCATGTGAGCAGATGTGGGTGATATTACTTCTATGTGATATGGGGATTGAGATAGATGGTGGAGCTATCATGTATTGTGATAACAATAGCAACATCATGTTGGCAAAGAACATAGTTGAGAGTGGAATTTTGGTGCCGGAAATTGCTTAAAAATAGCTAAAAATTATGAATATCAAGGGAAAAATATTCAACGTCAAAGGCGGCGGCTCGACCTAGGACGATTTTAAGCACCAAAGTGCTTTAAAGGTGCCCGAGCGACACTTTTTGATTTTTCATAATTTTTCAGACAGTCGTGCGGGTTGACACGAACTACTGGCCAATGCGGGATGCCAAGCCGGACGCCCAGGATTTTTCAGAGCTCAATTCCGAGTCCGGACGGGGAAATGGCCAAGGAAACGGTCAAGATGCGAAGGGGTGGACAAAATTTGGCCAAAATGAGTAAGTGACCCTTGGGAGCCCAAGAATGAAATGCCACATGAAATGTTGAAGAAGAATCGTGGAGAGAGAGAGGAGAAGATCACACCTGCCTGCGCCAAGAAGATGGAGAGGGAGGATGCAGCCTGCAAATAACCTACCCGAGTGATCATTGCCCTTGCTTCCCTCCTGAATGCTGACTCTATCGCCGCCCTTCGCCCGTCAATTGGTGGCCTGAATGCTGAGATAGAAATCTAGTCTTTCTCTCTCCTCCCTCTCTCTCTTCTAAGGGGGAGTTCATGTGGAAAGAGAAAGGAAGAAGAAAGAATGATGGAGGCTTGTCCGGCATCGATCGAATTGCTCCACGGGCTGGAAATGGTGACTTGTGATCGTCATGAGCATGAAGTGCTGCTGATTTTCAGATTTGCAGCCATGGACATGAGACCGGAAACACGCAACTAAGCGGTAATTCAATTTTTTCAAAGGAAATTTGAGATTTCATGGCTTTTGATTGATAAAATGTTGTTCATGTGGGCTAAAAATTGTTTATGTTGTTGTTTTCCATGAGTACTTGTTGATCATAATTAGAAAATCAGAAAAACATGCATCTTGTGGCTCAAAATAATACACTAAAACACGTAAAATATGGAAAATCAAGGGAAAATGATTTGTTTGGGCATAAAAATGGAAGAATAAATAGGAACACCAACTAAATCTTTATTTTTGTTGCAAGAAGGAACTAAGGGCCATAGCCCATAACCTATTTTGAATTTTTAGTAATTAAATAATGCAAAAAATAAGGGAAAATACAAGGAAAATAGAGGAAAACCACTAAAAAATAGGGGGAAAATGCATTTTGGGTGCGAAAAATTAATGAAAATTAAGAACAATGTTCGTGAATGTTTGTGGGGACTGAAGCATCAGGATTTGCCTCAGTTCAACCCCACCTTCTTGTTCTAGTGTGTCTTTTTTCCCTTTTTACACATAAAATGATGGCAAAATGCCTTATAAATATATACAACAATGCAACATTTGATCGATGGGAGGGTAGAGTGGTTAAAATGTGTCTAAATGCGGAGCAAAATGATGAAAAGATTGCTGGTTTTGTTTGCATGCCATATAGGTCGGTGAATAATTATAGAATGAGAGCCTAGTAGCACGAGGGTTTCCTCGTTGCTAGGTTCATGCAACGCCGCATAAGAACGGTAGTTGAAAATCATTAAAAGGATGTTTTCCACATGTGCACAATATTGATTTTATAATTGTTTGAGCACTTAGCATCCACAATATGCATAAATCATGGAAATATTTAAAGGTATCAGAAATCCTGGATGCACAACAATTGCTTTCATTAGGACCTTGACCCACGTTGAGTGAGAGACAGGATACCCTAAGCCATAGGCTAGTCGTGGGGTCTGGGAAAAAGAGAAGTAAGGACAATGGTACATTCCTGTATACGATTAAATGGTACCTTGAGTGGATTTTGTGCGAAATGTTTATATGTTGAGCGACGCACTGAGGGGCCAATCCCCAAGGTGTAGGAGAGTCACAGAGGGGTGCCGGCACTCAGCCGTTGGAGGACCCCCTATGTCTGTGCTTCGTGCCATTGGGCAATGTGTAAGGGACTCCCTCTGAGGAGTGGTGGGTGAGAGAAGAGTGGACTACAAACGACGTAATACAAACGCAAGATGTCTAGGAAGGCAATGTATGTGTCATCAACGCTCCTGGCCGTGAGGCCGTGGGGTTGTTGAGCACGTGAGATAGAGGTCCGGCTAGTGCACGAGCCAGTGCCGGCCCGTTCTAGGTTCCATCAGTGGTGCGTCTACCGGGAGCCGCTTAAAAGTGGCGGTCCTCGAATCCTGGTTGTCTAGGGACCAACTAGTAGTTTATGCCAAAGGACACTATGATTGATCCGTTATTTATTGATAAGCATCGTCTAGCAGAAATTCAAAAGCAAGAGAGAGACGAAAGAGCTAGGCGACGTGCTGAAATTTTTAGGAGATATTCCCCTAAGCGTAGCGGTGCTAAACCCATACGAGGGAGTGGATCTAGTGGTCTTGGGGCCACAAGCAGTAAGTTAGGAGAAGGTGGAAGCTCTAGTGCTCCCCTTCCTTCCATAAGCCAGTCTACATCAAGTGCTTGAGGTGCAACCCCACCGTCCCTTATTCCTAGTGCAAATCCAATCCTCGTCATGGCGTAGCCTATTGCAATTCCAGCAAGAACGACGGATTTGCCAGCTTTAGGTTATCCGTTACCCATTTTTCATGGGCTAGTTGAGGAAGATGTGGAACTCCACATTAGGGAGTTTCAAAAGATGATGTTTAACTGTCGCATTCAAGAAGAAGGGCATTTAATGATGTTCTTCAACATGATTCTCAAAGGAAGAGCTGCTATATGGTATCGTGGTTTAGAAGCCGGAACCATATTGAATATTGAGTCATTTTATGGAGCTTTTCGAAGGGAGTTTGCCCCTGAAAGGGGTGGGCAATATTGGTTGCGTGTACTCAACGTGACCCGCCAAGAACCACACGAGGATATTCGTGCTTATGCGAAGAAAATAAAAGAGGTTTTACGTAAGTTGGACACCTCTATTCCTATCCCCGCAGCTGCCCAATCGCAATATTTCCTACATGGTTTGGACTTTAATATCCAATTGCAGTTGAGTAGTGTCCCCTTGGGGGATATAGATACTGCCATTACACGAGCACAAGAGGTGGAATCCCGACTACAAGCAGCCTATGCTTCTCGAGGTAATTCGAATATGGGTTTAGTATTGGGAAACAATATGGCGATGGCCAATGGCAATACTGGTCAAGGGATAGCGATGGCTAACCCTAATGGGAGAGGGAACATGATGCAAAATGTCCCTTTATTACCAGCTCCCCCTAGCATGTCGATGCCTACGGGCAGTCAAATGGCTCCAAATGGTGAAGGCCAGGCGGTCAATTCTAATACCATGCCTATGGCTCAACAACCAGTGCCTAATCGAATTGTTAGGCCGATGGAACGACATGGTAATGACCAAGGCTATGAGTCGAGCGCTTCCAATGTTCTTGGCGAGGTTAAGGACATGATGAAGCATTATACCGACATGATTACGGAGCAGTATCGGCAAATAGCCGTTGATGTCAACTTCCTTAAAAAAAAACAAAATTTGATAGGAAGTAGATACCCAGATGAGGGTGCACCTTCGAGGTTTAGCTGCAAATGGTGTGGTGGGCAGCACTATCCAAGAAATTGCCCAAATGTTAAGTGCAACATCTGTGGAAAATCTG
Source organism: Lygodium microphyllum (assembly GCF_053477565.2). Taxonomy (NCBI): domain Eukaryota; kingdom Viridiplantae; phylum Streptophyta; class Polypodiopsida; order Schizaeales; family Lygodiaceae; genus Lygodium; species Lygodium microphyllum. The sequence goes on from NC_141148.1 coordinate 41,764,695, forward strand.
GCCATTTAGCAGCTACTTGCTGGAGTAAGATCAGTTCCCTCCAGCGAGGTAGTCGGCAACCAGGGCCTGTTAATCATCGTGTGCAAGGAAATGATTCCCAGTGAGAAGACGGGCCTAAACAAATACTTCAACGACCAAAGACTACAGTGGAGGAGCTACCTAGTGGTAGTGGGGTTAGTTTGATTGAGGCTGTACGCGTTAATGACGTTGAAACCTCTCATCTGCGAGCTGTTCTTACAATAGGTCAAAAGGGTAGAGAAGCCGACAAGGATAAGCCTGTCGACGGAAACTCTAAACAAGGCGAAAAAGGAACGCAAGTTTTGGGTCCTGCCATGGAAGGGGGACCTTTGAAGCCCGTAGAAAGTAAAGCCGATAAGGAATCACCAAAGAAGAGGTGAAAGTTAAAAAAGAGGCAATAAAGCCGGTTCAGCGACCTAAAGAGCGGATGGTTTGGCGTGAAAAGTGAACTCTATCGAACTATCATGAATTCGATTTGGCGAGCTCTCTTTGCGAAGTCAAGCCGGATGTGAATCTCTTGTAGCTGATTAAGCTTTCCCCAGGAGTACGCAAGGAATTTAGAAAGATCCTTCGTACCGGGTATATCGTAGAACCTTTGGGTATTGCGCGAGTTGGTGATGACTGGTTCGAGCATGCTGAGAAGCATTGCCCAAGGGTTGCAACCTATGTCGATGGGATATTAGTAGATTATGCCATTGTCGACACGGGATCATCTGTTAACATTATGAGTTCTAAACTGATGGAAGGATTGGGTCTTGCGATCCAAAAAGATACCTCCACAATTCTCAGAATGGCAGATGATAGTTTGAGATAGCCGGAAGGCTGCATTACTAAGGTCCATGTCACTGTTGCAAATGTAGAATGCCTGTTGGACTTTAGGGTGATTCGTTTTGCAGGCCGTCCAAGTTACCAAGTATTACTCGGACGACCTTGGATCTTGCAAGCGGACTGCCAAGTAGATATACCCGCCGGTCGACTAATATTCGGCAGAGGTGCCCAGTGTGTGGTGGTTGATGCTTATCCTGAGTCCCCACAGAGTGAGAGGGCTCCTCTATCTTCTACAGAATTGGAGACATTAGAAGATTTATCTGCCAGTGAAACATCATCGAGTGATGAGTCCAAAGAGGGATCCACCACGGAAGACATCTATCAGATCACTTTGAACGAGCCGATAGAGGGCCAAGATCGTATAAGAGATGCAGATGTTATCGAGCTAGACCTTGGTACGCCTGATGATTCACGGCCAATCAAATTAGGTTCTATGCTCAGCACAGCAGAAAGGGAGAACTATGTGGCCTTGATTCAGGAATTCCGTGATATCTTTGCCTGGAGTTATGATGAGTTAAGAGGCATTCCTCCTAGTCTTGTTGTTCATGCAATTCCATTGAAAGAGGGCAGTCGTCCTGTACGACAGAAAGTAAGGCGTATGCCTTTCGAACTGAGGGACATGCTATTTGAAGAGTTACAAAAGCTTCGGAAAGCAGGTTTGATTTTTCCTGTGCAACACACGGAATGGTGTTTGCCAGTTGTGATCAGAAAAAAGAAAAATAATCAAATTCGATTATGTGTAGACTTTAGAGAGCTGAATAAGCAAACAGTTAAGGACTACTACCCGTTGCCATTTATTGACCAGATTTTAGATCAATTATCGGGTAGGGAAATATATTCATTTATGGATTGCTTTGCAAGATACAATCAGATGGCAATCGCAGAAGAGGACAAGTTGAAAACAACTTTTATTACTGTATTTGGTACTTTTGCGTACCATGTGATGGCCTTTGGTTTATGCAATGCGCCTGGTTCGTGGCAACGAATAGCAGATAAGACATTCAGTGACATATCCCCTGAAGAGTTGAAGGTGTTTATTGATGACTTAGGGGCCGCCACCATGAGAGGAAGGCAGTTGATCATTTTAAGAAAATGCTTTGAGCGCTGTAGACAATTTTGCATCGCCCTAAATCCACGGAAGTGTGTTTTTGGAGTACCTTATGGGCTATTGATGGGTCATGTGGTCAGTTCGGTAGGAATTGCGACAGACCCCGAGAAGTTCAAAGTTATAGTTGCCATGGGTCCACCACGCACTCCGAAGGAAGTTCATAGCTTTATGTCTTCAGTTGGTTATTACCATAGATTCATAAATGCCTTGGCAGAAAGAACGTTGCCGCTTACAAATTTATTGTCCTTTAGCTGTTTGTTTGAATGGGGTGACCCTTGTAAGGTAGCATTCGAGGATGTAAAACAGGAGCTAGCAAGAGCGCCCGTTTTAAAAGCACCTAAAAGAGGTGAGGTGTTCTATATATTCTCAGCAACCACCATATATAGTATCAGCTGCTGTTTAGCCTAAATTTGGGAAGAGAAGTGGTACCACCCGATTGCTTTTGCTAGCCGGAAGCTAGGGGTATCCGAGATCAATTATACCTACATGAAGAAGTTGTGTCTAGCGATGGTCTTTGGGACCAAGAAAATCAGGCATTATATTCTCTATGAGAAATTCGTGCTTTATACGAAGGCGGAGGGACTTTGATTATTGATGAATAAGCTACAGCCGCCTGATCGTCTAGCAAAGTGGTTGATCACTTTGCAAGAATTTGATTATGAAATCAGGAGTAAGCCACCAAGGTTCCAAGGCATCGTGGAATGTCTTGTGGACTTTGGGGAGCCGAAAGAATCTGTGGCTGAAGGTAGTGACATGGAGTTGTTATTTAAAATAGATACGGCATCTATTCCCTCTTGGTATGCTGCAATAACGCATTATTTATTGACGGGAGAGGCGGGATCCGAATTATCTAAAGCTGAGAGAAGAAAAATTAAGCAGCAAGCGTTAAAGTTTGCCTTGATCGCAGGTACATTATATCGGCAAGGGATTGATGACATCTATCGCCGATGTGTGATGCCTGATGAGGTGCCATTCATTTTGGAAGAGTGCCATGATTCTGCTTGCGGTGGCCATTTTGCTGGACGACTTACAGCACAAAAGGCTTTAAGAGCAGGTTATTGGTGGCCTGCCATCTTCCAGGATGCGTTTGCGTATGTTAAGAGATGCGATATTTGTCAAGGACATGATAGTCGAGAGAATAGGAAACGACCACTCAACCCTATTATGGCGACACTTCCATTTGAGAAGTGGGGAATAGACTTTGTGGGTCCTATTACTCCGTCGTCAACTACGCAAAAGAGGTATATCATTGTAGCAATTGACTACTTCACAAAGTGGTCAGAAGCGCGTGCAACAAGGAAAGATGATGCTAAAGAAACTGCTAGTTTCCTTTTAGAGCAGATAATATGCCGTTTTGGTCGTCGAAAGAATTAGTGTCGAACTGCGGAACCCATTTCCTGAATAAGGTAGTCAAAAGTTTGACAGAGACTTGGCAAATCAAGCATAACAAGACAACCCCATATAACCCACAAGCCAATGGGCAAGTTGAAAGAACCAACAAGCAGCTTGTGGGCATCTTGTCCAAAATTGTGTCAGAAAAGAAACGGGATTAGGATAAAAAGTTATACGTGGCAGTGTGGGCCTATAATACGACCTTCAAACGACCCACTGGCCATACCCCGTTCAAGTTAGTATATGGGGAGGAGTGTGTCTGGCCTTTAGAGATTGAGCTGCCGCCTATTCGGTTTGCCATCAATCATTCTTTGAGTGATGAAAACGCACTTTTTGAGCGCTCTACGACACTAGCACATTTAGATGAGCTTAAGCTGCAAAGCTTATTGCACCAAGAAGTGGCGAAGCATCGAATGAAGCAGCTACACGACCTTAAAGCCAAGAAATACACCTTCAAGAAAGGACATCTTGTTCTGTATTATGACGCACGACGTGAATTATTTCCAGGCAAGCTAGAGCCCAAATGGGACGGGCCCTATAGGATCGTTAGAATAGGAAAGAATAAGTCCACAGTCTTGTTAGCTGACCTTGAGGGGATAGAATTTAAAAATAAGGTTAATCTTAATAAGATTAAACCTTATTATTTCTGATTGCACTAATACTATGACTGCCTTGCAGGTCTGGGAGAGATTGATCAAATATCTGCAAGGAAATCGTGATAGAGGTTGATGGGTCGTCTGATCCCTTATTTAGAACACCCATATTTAGAACAGAGGTATCATCAGGGAAAGCCCATTTGGTGGAGCAAAGGATATAAGGTGACTGAGCAAGAAGGCGGGACATTTATTTGGGAGATCAAGGTCTTCTGCCATCACTGCCTACAAATTTTGACGAGCATCCCTGTTGAATTCAATGATGATGGAGGGATGGAGCCTACAATCCACCCGTTGAATATGCTGAATTTCGATTACCATAATTACGAGTAGAGTTCCGGATGGCGGGATATGTAAACCCTTTATGGACGTACACCTTGTACTTTGGTGGGGCATCCAGGGGTGCATGCAAAAAAGGAAGTGTAGGAGTTGTCATCCGAGACCCCCGACGACGCATTGTCATGAAATTAGCTGCTTATCTCGGGGTGAATTTTACCAATAATATGGCAGAATACAAAGCCCTGATTATGGGTTTGAATATTGCAAAGAAGGGTGGTATCCGTCAGTTATTGGTGAAAGGGGACTCTCAGTTGGTTTTAAATCAACTCAATGGGACGTACATGGTACGAAACTACATCCTTTGCATGTACCATCATACTGCCATAGCCCTGCTAGACGAATTTGATAGAGTGTCTTTTCAGCTGATTCCATGAAACTGGAATCAGTTTCCCGATTCATTGGCTAATTTTGCGTATAAAGAAGACCTCTTCTTTAATTGTGGCCCTTGTCTCGATATATCTATTGATGGTGAGACAGGACCTGGTCGTTTGTGGGGTATGCTTTCTGAACATGCCCTCTTTGGCAGACGATGGTTGATCTGGGTGATGCAGAGGGTAGGCGAGCCTCATCTGCCGTTATTATCTTGGACCCACAGACTGATTAGACGACATGTGATGCGAACACCTCTTGCGATATACGCAAGAGGGATGGGTCATAATTTAATGCACCTAGTTTAGGGCTACGAGCCCTGTTCCCCTGGGAATGGTATGCTTTGATGTCTATCATAGTTGTTTCCAGGAGGATTTTATGCATAGTATTGTTTGATTTCATTAGGCCAAGAGGGCCATTTCCCTGTCTAGTGCGGGTGTGTTTAATGGGGTTTTTGTTTTAAGTATTGTGCTGGACAGGTTTCGTGGTTCGTGGAATTTGGTGGAGCTTGGAGGAGCCTTTACTGCAATGGAAGCTTCTTGTGGCCAATCTAGGTGATATCTCTCCTTTACGAGTACCTTTCTTTCCTGTTCTATGTGTATTTGTACTTGTCGAGGGGATTCATTTTTGTTGGGGACCGGCAACCAAGGCATGAAGTCCCAGGTTTAGGCTAAGTATGTTTGAGGGAGGTCAGAGTAGTCGCTGCCTCCTGTAAAGACATTGTCACGCATCGAAAGACCTGTTTTAGAAGGAAGTCTTAGTGGCCCTGTTCTGCTAGCCTGCTAGGCAGCCGTTCTAGGAGTTCTTGTTAGTAGTGAGGCAGTTAGAGAAGCCTGCCAGAAGATAATAATGATGATGCCAAGAAACCCTGTACATCCGACAAGATGAATATTAATACGAAGGCATGTAAAAAGGGGTTCTAACCCCTATCAAAGAAAAGAAAAGAAATGAAAATATATAAGCAGTTGATCATTGCCTTGCGAAGGCCTGGTAGGTTCCTGGGGACGAGTCAGACCCGGGGCCGATATCTTGTCTTCCTAGGGGTGGCTTCTTGCTGGGGAAAATAATAACAAAACAAGGAAGGTTGGAGCGAAAAGAAAAGTGAGCGTTAGAAAAGGATTAAGTGTCGCCTTGCAAGGGCTTGGTAGGTTCTTGGGTGCCGAGACAGGTCCTGAGGCCGATGCCCTGTTCTCCTTGGGTCACTACACTCAGCTCCCTCCTTTTTACATGCCCAAGTATGTTGATAAAATCAAAACCCTAAAAGAAGAACTGTACTGAAAGAAAATACTCCTTGCTTAGGCTATAGGAGTCCTCGCCTTGTAGAAGCTCCTAGTTGTGTTGTCTTTAGTTGGTAAGTAGTTCAGACTACCACTTAGGGCAACCTCTTTGATAGTTTTTTTTAGTTTGGCTGTGTTGGAGCAGCTGGTTAGTGACTTGCTTTGGATCTTCTATTAGATGATGCTAGGCCTACTCCTTGTGGATGTCATTCATTGGTTCTGTCCAGGGGTAGGGGGAGCATTGTGCTGAGTTTTATTATATGTTTGTTTTGTATCAGCTTAATGCTTCTTTGGTTGTTTATGTGCAGATATGTTCGTGGATTCGACGGGCTAAGTCGCCCTATCCCGTGGTCGCCAATGAGAGCGGAATTTTAGTGCCAAAAATTGCTTTAAAATAGCTAAAATTTATGAATATCAAGGGAAAAATATTCAACGTCAAAGGCGGCGGCTCTATTGGCCAATGCGGGATGCCAAGCCGGATGCCCAGGATTTTTCAGAGCTCAATTCCGAGTCCGGACGGGAAAATGGCCAAGGAAACGGTCAAGATGCGAAGGGGTGGACAAAATTTGGCCAAAATGAGTAAGTGACCCTTGGGAGCCCAAGAATGAAATGCCACATGAAATGTTGGAGAAGAATCGTGGAGAGAGAGAGGAGAAGATCACACCTGCCTGCGCCAAGAAGATGGAGAGGGAGGATGCAGCCTGCAAATAACCTACCCGAGTGATCATTGCCCTTGCTTCCCTCCTGAATGCTGACTCTATCGCCGCTCTTCGCCCGTCAATTGGTGGCCTAAATGCTGAGATAGAAATCTAGTCTTTCTCTCTCCTCCCTCTCTCTCTTCTAAGGGGGAGTTCATGTGGGAAGAGAAAGGAAGAAGAAAGAATGATGGAGGCTTGTCCGGCATCGATCGGATTGCTCCACGGGCTGGAAATGGTGACTTGTGATCGTCATGAGCATGAAGTGCTGCTGATTTTCAGATTTGCAGCCATGGACATGAGACCGGAAACACGCAACTAAGCGGTAATTCAATTTTTTCAAAGGAAATTTGAGATTTCATGGCTTTTGATTGATAAAATGTTGTTCATGTGAGCTAAAAATTGTTTGTGTTGCTGTTTTCCATGAGTAATTGTTGATCATAATCAGAAAATCAGAAAAACATGCATCTTGTGGCTCAAAATAATACACTAAAACACGTAAAATATGGAAAATCAAGGGAAAATGATGTTTTTGGGCATAAAAATGGAAGAATAAATAGGAACACCTACTAAATCTTTATTTTTGTTGCAAGAAGGAACTAAGGGCCACAGCCCATAACCTATTTTGAATTTTCAGTAATTAAATAATGCAAAAAATAAGGGAAAATACAAGGAAAATTGAGGAAAACCACTAAAAAATAGGGAAAAAATGCATTTTGGGTGCGGAAAATTAATGAAAATTAAGAACAATGTTCGTGAATGTTTGTGGGGACTGAAGCATGAGGATTTGCCTCAGTTCAAACCCACCTTCTTGTTCTAGTGTGTCTTTTTCCCCTTTTTACACATAAAATGATGGCAAAATGCCTTATAAATATATACAATAATGCAACATTTGATCGATGGGAGGGTAGAGTAGTTAAAATGTGTCTAAATGCGGAGCAAAATGATGAAAAGATTGCTGGTTTTTTTTGCATGCCATATAGGTCGGTGAATAATTATAGAATGAGAGCCTAGTAGCACGAGGGTTTCCTCGGTGCTAGGTTCATGCAACGCCGCATAAGAACGGTAGTTGAAAATCATTAAAAGGATGTTTTCCACATGTGCACAATATTGATTTTATAATTGTTTGAGCACTTAGCATCCACAATATGCATAAATCATGGAAATATTTAAAGGCATCAAAAATCCTGGATGCACAGCAATTGCTTTCATTAGGACCTTGACCCACGTTGAGTGAGAGACAGGATACCCTAAGCCATAGGCTAGTCGTGGGGTCTGGGGAAAAGAGAAGTAAGGACAATGGTACATTCCTGTATACAATTAAATGGTACCTTGAGTGGATTTTGTGCGAAATGTTTATATGTTGAGCGACGCACCGAGGGGCCAATCCCCAAGGTGTAGGAGAGTCGCAGAGGGGTGGCGGCACTCAGCCATTGGAGGACCCCCTATGTCTGTGCTTCGTGCCATTGGGCAATGTGTAAGGGACTCCCTCTGAGGAGTGGTGGGTGAGAGAAGAGTGGACTACAAACGACGTAATACAAACACAAGATGTCTAGGAAGGCAATGTATGTGTCATCAACGCTCCTGGCAATGAGGCCGTGGGGTTGTTGAGCGCGTGAGATAGAGGTCCGGCTAGTGCACGTGCCAGCCCGTTCTAGGTTCCATCAATAGTCTATCATGCAAGGATTAAGTATATTGGAGTGCATTACCATTTCATTAGAGAGAAAGTGATGGATGGAAAGATGGACTTCTTACACATCAAAACCAATGACCAAGTCATGAACATAGTTACCAAAGCATTTGGGTAAATATAAGTTTGAGTACTTTAGAAGTGCACTTAGGATATTATATCTGAAAGCTCATTCTGAACTTGAGGGCAAGTGTTGAGAAATATAGCATAGGCTAAGTCTATATCCCATGTATGCTCTAAATAAAAGAGAGGATGTGTGTAAAGACACTTTAGAGTCAAAATATATCTAACACATGAAATGCGATAAAAGAATAACCATAGAGCAACATCTATGCTATTGTTAAGTGTCATCATCGAGAAAGGAGACCAAAACTATCATCTACATACTCACTTTCATCATCACACAAGACATCCATGAGAGAGAGAGAGAGAGAGAGAGAGAGAGAGAGAGAGAGAGAGAGAGAGTGTGTGTGTGTGTGTGTGTGTGTGTGTGTGTGTGTGAATGTGAAAGGGAGTGTGAGATGGGATACGCATTGAGGGTGAAGAAGAGGAAGAGGAGACACATCCCTTCACCCCATGACCCATGATGCATAACTTTTGCATTTCATTAATTTTGAGGTTACATGAATAAGGTCTAACCTTTAATTGACATAGGTCATATGAGACATGTGGTTTTATAATTGTAGCCCACTACATGATTTTTGCAAACATTAATTCAAAAATAAATTAATTAATTTTTTAAATTGATGTAGAGGGACAATATTACGATTAGTTTTTTACTATTTTCTTGGTCCATCATCTCGCCCCCCACACTGATGAGTGAAGCATCTCCACAAACAATTTTGAAGAAGAACCACCAACAACATAAAAAATCTTTGGAATTGATAAAAGGGAAAACCTTGGTGATGAAGGAAAACTTAATGAAGTCAACAAGGTATGACCACTCATCATGACTAAACTAGGGAAGGGACCCTTGCTTCATCTCTTTGACACTAAAAACTTTGCATTTCTAAGCATAAGGCTCCATCTTCATTCTAATACAACAGAGGGTACTTCACACCATTGTGGGACGAAATAATACAATGAAACATTGAGATTCCATATGGTGAATGGTGTGCTAAAATTATTATTATTATTATTATTATTATGTCTTTATTTTATGAGAATTAGAGAAAATTAATATATTGCCATGTGGAGGTCCCTAGCCTAGGAGCAATAGGGAAGTGTGCTACAAGTCCGAGGAGATTGCCTTGTGGAAAAATGAGCTAAGGGAGGAGGAAGAGAGGAAGGCATGAGGGAGGGAGGAGATGGAGATGCACTCAAGCTACTGTGGTTAAGCTAGGATGAGGGGGACGAAAAGTGAAGGCTGGGGGCATTGTATGGGAGTAGGGATGCACAAGGTTACACTATATGCCCAACAAGCGAGGGCAAGAAGAGATGATAAGGTAGGTTTAGTCAAGAGAAGATGAAGGAAAAGAAAAGATGGCAATGAGGGGAAGAGAAATTGGTAACAAAGGGAGCATAGGGAGGAGGTGGGAAAGAGAAGTGTAGATGTTTGCAAGGTGATGGCAACAAAAAGAAGGGGACAAAGAAAAAGGTTTGAAATTTACGAGGATAGGAGGCCATTGGTAAGGAATGCCATGTGGATAAGAGGGAGAATGCCAAGAAGAAGATTGGGAATGTGCAAGAGTAGTTAGGAAGATGGAGGAGAAGGAGACGTGGGAGGGAGGAGGACGATGAGGTAAGAGGAGGATGGAGCTTGATCAATAGCTGAAGGATGGGGCTTTGCCCTCAGTAGCATTGGGTGGTACATAGTGAATGGTGGCACACACTTGATGTGCCACATGGCATTCCTACCCCCCCCTTTGATCCCATAGTACAATTTTTGTAGGTGCAATTTGAAGTTTATCACCTTTGCCTTCTACACCAACTTGGGCTCCTATTATGGGTATAATTGGTGATCATGTACTTGCACCTACACACCTTTGATACTTTTGACAATCTTCCATAGTTGATGATGCTTGGTTCTCGCAACACCCCCCAAATGAAATGCCACAAAAGAATAGCAATGTCTATGCCCTCACTTAATGTCATCATTGAGAAAGAAGACCAAGACTATCATCTACATCCTCACTTTCATCATCATATGATGGCATCCATGAGAGAGAGAGAGAGAGAGAGAGAGAGAGAGAGATAGAGACAGAGAGAGAGAGAGAGAGAGAGAGAGAGAGAGAGAATTCAATGTGAAAGGGAGTGCGTTAGATGGATTATGCATTGAGGGTGAAGAAGAGAGAGGAGACACACGCCTTCTTCCCATGACCCATGATCCACAACCTTTGCATTTCATTAAAATTGAGGTTACATGGATAAGGTTTAACCTTTGAATTGACATAGTTCATATAAGACTTGTGGCTTTATAATCTTAGCCAATAACATAATTTTTTCAAAGATTAATTCAAAAATTAATTGATTAGCTGGTTTAAGTCAATGTAGAGGGAGATTATAGCTTTTTTTTCATTTTCTTAGTTCATCATCACTTTATTGAGATACTTTTTGTGTAGACTATTGAATGGAGAAGAAAAAAGAATGAAGATGAAAAGAAAATTGATTGAGCCTAAATCTCTTGTGCCATATCCCTTCTGTTGTGGATATAAAGAAAATCCTTTCACCAAGGAAATTGTTATCTATTGGAATTGTAGCCAACTAGGATATATGTCTATAATGTTTCCTCAAAAGCAAAAGCAACCCAAGATGAATGAGACTAACCAAATATATCCAAAGAATCACCTATGTAGCTTGATTGCCCAAGGTCTAAAGCTAGTTCTAGCAAGGCAATTGTACCTTCAATGCCCTTGAGTATATTTGCTATTCTACCTTTAGTAACCTTGAGTATCTTTACAATAGAAATTCTAAAGGATGAAGATGTCATTTCCAATATCCATCAATGTTATCACTAGAGTGCAAGGAAAGAAATGAGGAGTAAGTATTCTTGAACCTTCATTAATCTATAATATGGAAGAAAATTTCTAAGAAGTGAGGTGTAACCACATTTTGGGAAGGTGCTAAACAACGTGTTATTCCTTCCATGGTAATCCTTGGAGATTTCACAAGAATAGGTATCATTGACACAGTATTGAGTGAGGATCAGTATTATCAATCAAGAAGAAATCAAGTTTTGGGAAAATTTACGAATGAAGAATTAATCAAGGCTTGGGGGAATCCACCAATTAAGACTATACACTTTAATCTCACCATTGCATATGGTTATAAAGTTCGCCCATCGAGTGGGCTAAAGGATTGGCTGGTCAAGATTTCTAGCATCACATTTTCAGTCACTTTCATGGTCATGAAGGGCATAGGATACACCCTATTGCTTGGACATCTATGGATGTGAAATGCATCTCATTGAAGACTCAGAAAATGGTCTATTTTTCCTTGGCAATAGGATTGATACTATGTGCATAGACATGGAAATTTGGAAGACCACTTTAGTTAATCTAGATGCTACTTCTAGTATGTTAAGGGGAATTGTTCTCCAATCCAAAGATCTTTGAATTACTATATTCCATGCCTGGGAGATGAACAAGTCTAGATGCATATCCTCATATCTTAGAATTACCTTTTATAGAGAAGGGTGAATATAGAGATGCATATGTGTATTATCCAACACAATACAAAGGAAATACTAGTACATATGATTTAGTGATATATGGAGTGCTCATGATAATTCCTAACTCATCCAATCCATCCAAGGTTTAAGGTCTATTACATTCCAATTAATGAATTACAACTTCTCAAAGTCCTTTCATAGTAGCACAGACCATGTTTCAAGAACCTAAGAATATTCAACTAGCTAGCAACAAGGGAACTTGGACACGTGCCCATAAAAGAAACTATAGGATTTCTCAAAACACTTCATTAAGTACAAGAAATATGATCGGGTTGTTGACATACTAGGAGTTAAGAGATGGGGAGACTTGAGCAAGCCAATAGAGAGCCTTGCCAAAGTGAAAGAAGTGAACCTTACTAAGAAAGGGGAGTCTCCAAAACTTGTAATTATAGCATATGATTTAACCAATGAAAATGGGGAAGCACTCATCTAGTTGCTCAAGGAGTACGATGATATGTTTGCTTGGATAACTACATGGATCTCAAGGGATGCCACCACCTAGCTTGAATTTTATGTTATCTGAAATATGTTTTTCCATACATAATGCCCAAATTTTACATTGGCCCCAAAAAGTCAGCCATATTATTCAATGACACATCACTGAATTTTACATTGGCCCCAAAAATTCCACCGTATTATTTAGAGACACATCCACATTGAATTTTACATCAACCCCTAAAATTTGACCCTTTTATTTAGTGAGACATCACTATTTTAAGAAATTATCAAATAGTTTGTAACATGGTTGAAAAATGTTTCAATCAAAAAGTCTTTCAATCAAACAAAAAAATTTATTTATATACTTGCCAAACCTCGTGTTCTTCCATTCTAATGAGCACTTGTATTCAAGCTTTTGGCTTGAATTAGGCAAATTGAAAAATTGAAATGGGGCTTAGTATTAGTATTATGTTCTATGTGCTTCCAAATCTGCTGACATGGCGAAGCCCTAATTGGAAGACCTTCAAAGTACACAACCAAATGTAAAGTGGACTATGAAGCACAATGGATACACTTGAGCTTACCAAGCATCAAGATAATCCCTACTTTCAACAAAGGAAGCCTTGTCTCTTCTCCAAGAAAGGGCAAGAAACCTACCTCAAAGTCAAACAAGAGCCCTGGTGAGGACAATAAAGTAATGTTTAATGAACTACTCAAGGTACACATGGAGAAAGAAGAACCACACATTATGAATCCTCTTGGTGTGTAGAGGGGAAGAGACAACCTACGAAGGATAGCACAATAGTATTTGAGACTACTAAGAAAAGTTTTCATCACAAAGAAAGAGAAGACCAAGGGTATACAAGTAAAAGTGTTGGGATAGAGAGTTAGCACAAAACCAAGATGGGTCCTAATGCCCTCTTGCATATTTAAAGGTACTATGTGGAAAATCAATAAATCTAGTTGCCACCAAGGAGTTCAATCATAAATATATGTATGTATCACATGGGTTCAACATAATGGATTTTTAAAATACTATTTTTGCACATTTTTTACATAGAAAAGGGTCCCATATAAAGGGATTAATTACAAATTGAATAGAAAAGGGTTATGTTTTATTGAGAAAAAATTTACAGATAAGGATATTTACAAATAGGCCTTGAGTGCACGTAATATAGAGGGTATACATATAGTGAATCCCTCGAGGTTGAGAGTTGCCAAAACCACCCACATAACCACCTCCATTGACCATAGCCCAAGATTCATCAAGACTAAGTAAAAAGAGAAATAGATCCCAATGATGTAGGTCAATAACCAAGTTAATTGAGGAGCCCAAAAAAAAAAAGTTAGAGACCGAGAAGTGAGTACTTTAGACTAAAGAGAAAATTCTTGCATATTGGCAAAAGACACCTAGGCCTACAACCACCAAAGTAAAATAGCATAATGTGGTTACTACTCCACAAGAGAAACCAATGGCGTATGAAGAGCCATCAACTCAATAAGAGAAAATAAATCATTCACACCCTTGTAATGCTGCTCAAATTGAAGAGGAAACTCCATAGAGGGATGCAATAGAGCCATTTAATGTTGGAAAGTACCAAACCTAAAAAGTTGTTGGTCCATGTAAATGAAATAAGTACCCCAAAACCAAGGAGCCTTTGTCACCCAAATAGAAATAGAAGCTACTCAATCCAAGAAAAAGAATCCACAAGGAATAGCCAAGGAAACAACTAAGGACCAACCTCTCTCTAGAAGCATTGTCAAAGGCATGCATAATATTTCTAGGACTGAGACTACTTCCAATCAGCCTAAGGATCCAAGTGCATAGTCACCTTTAACTAGCAAGATTGAGAAACCCAATGAGCTAGCAAGAGATTACTTCCAGATCCAAAGTGGAACTCACATAGTCATAACCCTTGGCTATAAGCAAAACTATTACTTCAACTAAGGAACAAGCATCTAATGTTTTAGTACAAGCTATAATTCTAGCACAAATAGCACAAACAACTCATCATACCTTGCTCAACAATTCATAAGAAATTCTCTTCATGATCAAAATCTCTAAGAAAATTAAAGCCTAAGACAATCAAGAGATCCATCCTAGAGATGGCGGAGGAATTGGTGCAAAAGAAGAATTGATTATGCCATAAGGGACTTGATCATTGTATAAGATTGCTTTCTTACATCCCCCTTACATCTTTATTCATAAGATACCTTGGGTTTTTGGTGGAAGAATATGAAAACTTCCTAGAGACATGGCAAGTCCAAGAAAATATTTATTTGCATTACCTAGATATCATAGTTGTTCTCACGAAACATGCATGTTCTTGTGTGTCTTGTTGAGAGTGAGGAAGAAAGAGTGAGAGAGAGAGTGAAAGTGTGAGAATGCAAGAGAGTAAATGACTTAGAGAGTGAAGATCTTCTCTCTTTTTTATTTATTCTCTTCTTCCTCTTCTTCATCCATAGGTTGGAGGGTGAGAGATAGAGTGTGACAAAGAAATCGCTTCTTCTACTTTTCTCTACCTTTCCTCTTTTCAACCGAGAGTGCTCATTTTTAATTGAATAGAATGCAATGGATTAATGGGAGTGAATCAAGGAGTGTTACTAGAATCATGAGGCCAAAAAATGACCTTCAATAGCATTTGGACTAGAACCCACAAAGGTGAGGAGGTGAGTCTAATATGTTCTCTTTAGCCATTTTTTCCTCATTTGCATTGGGATTGTGAGAAGAGAGCATAATGGCTTGGAGATCAGAATTTGAGCCAAGCATGTGAGAGATGGTTGTGCCATTGTATTTTTGAACTATTGAAAGAATAAGAGTCCATCCAATGTCTGCACCAATAACATTAGAGCTATTCAATCTATGAGCAAGTGTGTTAAATTACTAATTTAACATCCTAAAAGTATCCCAACTTTCAAGCAATGTCACACTAGGAGATGTTGAGATAGATGTACCACAACTAGGTGGGCAGCCTAACATATGGTAGGATAAACAATTGGGATAGCCAAATGCTCAAGTTAAGCCAATGTTGAGACAACCAAAGAGGTACAATCTATCTCTTGATTACATCATGATGACAAATTTTGGAGAGCCTTCACGATGGAACCTCTGGTTAATAATGCTAGTTAGGAGTTGATTATTTTGTAAAAGGCCATACATTACCATGGATTTATAACCTTAAAATGTTTTCATTTTTTAATGCATTATCTAAGGTAAGATTTACAACCAAGGTCTTTCAGAAGAGAAGGATATAGGCTTTGATGAGATGTAATCAAGATGACCACCCTGTCAAGATTGTGGGAGAGAAGGAAGGAGTCTCACTTGTAGCTTTCTTGCTTGCACAATGGGGGAATACACACAAGGGTGGAGGCTGAAAACAGTTTTTCTCTTCTTAGTTGTGTAAGCCAAAAGAACTCTTGTACAAAGAAAAATAGAAGAACCCTATATATGGGTCTCAAACCAAACTCAACTAACTAAGGTGGCATACTAACTGAGCCACGAACTAGAGTAGATAAGGATAGCTATCATGTAGCTATTATTCATGGGCGGTGTACCAACCGCGTCTGCAACTGACAAGTCGGTGACATAAATACACAACGGTCACCCTGGCGTATCACAAGTGGAGCTCGATATCTCAACACTCCCCCTCGAGCTCAATCCCAATTCCTGCACACCAAGTAGGTCTCTGAACTTGCGCAGCTTCTCTGCGCCCAATGCCTTCGTGAATATGTCAGCTACCTGATCCTCTGTGCTGACATAAACTAGATCAATAAGACCTAGTAAAACCCTCTCTCGCACATAGTGATAATGCACCTCAATGTGCTTTGTTCTAGCATGATAGACTGGGTTATTTGCCAAGTGTATAGTACTCATGTTGTCACAATAAATGACAACTGGCCCATCTGTAGACTGATGCATATCATAAAGTAGCTTATGCAACCAAGCTACCTCACATGCAGCCATTGCTGCACCCCTGTACTCAGCCTCTGTGCTCGACAAGGCAACTGTAGGCTGTTTCTTGCTACTCCAAGTGACTGCAGCACTCCCAAAAGAGAACACATATCCACTGGTAGATCATCTATCAGAAATACTACCAGCCCAATCAGCATCAGTGTATCCATGTAGTTGTATCTGAATCCCAGTCTCATAAAATAGTCCATACTGCAATGTGGACTTCACATACCTGAGTATGCGTCTAGCCGCATCCAAATGTGGCTTCCTTGGAGCCTGCATAAACTGACTTACCAAACCAACAGCATAGCTCAAATCTGGCCTGGTAATAGTCATATAAATCAAACTTCCTACTATGCGTCTGTACATAGTAGGGTCTTCTAGAAGCTCACCTGCATCTGTGCTCAGCTTCACATTCTGCTCCAAAGGAACTGAAATAGGCTTACAACCTGTCATCCCATCTTTGGACAGCATGTCCAATCCATACTGCCTCTGCAAGAGCTGTATCCCACTTGGTGATCTAATCACCTCAATGCCCAAGAAATAACGCAGCTCTCCCAAATCCTTCATCTCAAACTTTTGCTTCAATAGCATTTTCACATGAAGGATATCTTCATCACTGTCACCTGTCATAATCAAATCATCAACATCAATGACAAGTAGCATAATACCTTTCTTTGTTTTTCTCACATAAAGTGAGAAATTTGCCTTGGAAATCTGAAAGCCAATAGTGACAAGATACTGTCCTATCTTGTCAGACCATGCTCTAGGTGCTTGCTTCAAGCCATACAAGGCTTTCTTCAACCTGCAAACAAACTCAGGATGAACAGCATGCACATAACCTGGTGGCTACTCCATATAGACCTCTTCTTGCAAATCACCATGCAAGAAGGCATTCTTTACATCCATCTGATGTAAAGACCATCCCTTTGATGCAGCCATAGCAATGACTGCTCTTACGGTTGCCATCCTTGCAACCGGACTGAATGTTTCTTCATAGTCAATGCCATATGTTTGTGCATACCCCTTGACTACTAATCTTGCCTTGTATCTATTCACAGAACCATCTGCATTGTGCTTCACCTTATAAACCCACTTACAGCCAATTGCATTTTTACCTTTAGGCAAAGGTACCAATTCCCATGTAGCATTTGCTTCCAAGGCATCCATTTCTTCATCCATGGCTTTCTCCCATTTTTCTTTTCCCATGGCTTGCTCAAAAGAAGTGGGTTCTGGTTCCTGTGTCACTTTAACCATATATGCATAGTGAATGGTTGTAAATCCATCATATTTCAGCCTATCCACAGGATACCTAGCTCTCGTAGACCTGCGCAAAGTAGGTTCACTCCCAGGTGCTCTCAAAACATCCCTGGTCTTCCTTACTCCAGGTGTAATAATAGAAGGAATACCCAACTCTTCATCAATGCTCTGTTCTGAGCCACTGGATTCACCATCCACATAAGAGTGACCTGCATTCACATCAAACATGGGCTGATCAACCTTCTCTTTTCCTTTTCGTGATACCTGCATACCACTATCTGCATTACTTTGAGAAGATTCTCCTGATCTCAATCTGCCTGTCCATGGCGAAGAATGTGAACCACTGCTAGAGGACGCTCCAGGTCCACTAATATTTTGTGACTGCTGCTGTGAATTCTGTGCAGCATTACCATTTTGTGCATCTACATCATCAATCACATTTACTGGTTTATACCAGCTACTCATCTCATCAAAAACAACATCTCTGCTCACTATAAACTTACGAGTAGAAGGGTTATAGCATCTATACCCTTTTTGCTGTAGAGAGTAACCAATAAAGATGCACTTCTCAGCTTTTGGATCCAACTTGGATCTCAACTCATCTGGCACATGTACATAGGCAATGCAACCAAAAATTTTCAAATGAGAAATATCTGGTTTCCTACCAGTATACCTCTCCTTTGGAGTCATTCCATGTATTGCTGCAGTGGGAGTCCTGTTCATTATGTAGACTGCTGTAGCAACTGCTTCAGCCCAATAAAAATCTGGCAAGTCTTTTTCATTGAGCATGGCACGAGATACCTCTCCAATATGCCTGTTTTTCCTTTCTGCAATTCCATTTTGTTGTGGGTTATGATTGCATGAATATTGCTGCTTTATGCCATGCTCCTGTAGGAACCTTGCAAACTCATTTGAGAGATACTCTCCCCCTCCATCTGACCTTAGGCATTTTATCTGCAGGCCTGTTTCTTTTACAACCATAGCTTTAAGAGTTTTGAAATGCCCAAAAACTTCACTTTTCTTTTTCATAAAATACACCCAAACTTTTCTGCTATAGTCATCAATAAAAGTGACAAAATAATGACAGCCTCCAAGAGATGCAGCTTTAGTAGTCCACACATCAGAGTGGATTAATTCCAATGGCTTCTCACTCTCTTGAACATGTCTAGGAAATGGTTTCCTTGCCTGTTTTCCAAACTAACAGGCTTCACATACCTTATGCATTTCTGCAACCTTGAATTTGGGCAATCCTGCATTAATATTTTGGGCCTGCATTGATTTAAGTCGCTATACATTAACATGACCAATGCGTTTATGCCAGATATCAATATCTGCAACTACGCCGGTCCCATGTGCAAACATTGCTGCACTCAATTCAGGCATGTCTGCATCCAACGTAAACATTCTGCCCTTCTTCTTTCCTTTTGCTATCAAGTGACCTTTATTTTTCATATCCTCAACAAAGCATCCATGAGGATTAAATCTGACCTGCAAGCCCTACTCAACCATTTGACCAACAGAAACCAGATTCTTGGTGATATTCGGGACATGAAATACATCGGACAGGTATTTCTTTTTCCCATCCTGCATAGACAAAGGAATTTTTCCAATCTGCACAATAGGATGTACAGTATCATCGCCAGTCTCCACAAATCCTGGTTTTTCCATTTTCCTTGCATCCTCCATCCATTCTGCATGACCTGTCATGTGGTTTGATGCACCTGAGTCAACATACAACACATCGTTGCTTTCTTCTGCACTTGTCACAGAATTGTTCATGTGCTGCACCATGAACAAATGCTCGTTTCTGTCATCACCATGTCTACTAGAAGATGCATAATTCCCTTGTTGCAGTTTTCCATTCATGATGTCATTCTGCTTTTTATAGCAGTCTTTAGCCATATGCCCCATTTTACCACAGTAGTAGCATTCAACATTGCTGTTTGCATTTTGGCCTCTTTGCCATCCACCACGACCTCTTTGGCTCCCCCTGCCTCTAGAGTTACCACGTCCTCCTCCATAGGACTGGTTTTCTTGAGTTTACTGCATATTCTGATTTCTGCCACGGCCTCCAAATCGGCCTCCTCTACCTCTGCCTCTACCTCTTCCAGCATTTGAGTAGAAGACAGCTTCTTTTGAAGTTCCTCCTGAAGAAGATGCACCACCATTTCTCTGCTCCTCAGAAATTAGAAGAGCAATCAACTCCTCAAAATCAGGAAATCTTTCACGGACGGAAATGGATGTTCGGAACTGTGCATAATCCTTTCCTAGACCATTCAAGGTCACAGAAACTAAATCATCATCTTCCACTGGCGACTCAATGGAAGCAAGTGTATCTGCAATCTTCTTCACCTTCATGTGGTAGTCATTGATGCTCATATTTTCTCTTTGCACATTATGCAACTCTTGCTTGAGCTGCATTTTCCTGGCTTGCATATTTGTGCTATATATTTTTGACAAAGTATCCCATGCCTCCTTTGGTGTACTTGCATCCTGAATATGCACAATCATAGAGTCTGAAATGCTAATAGACAGCCAGTAGATAACTTTCCTAGCTCTCTCATGCCATGCTTTAAATACCTGCATTTGCTGTTGATTGGGAACATCAGGAAGAACTAGTTCTTCTTCATTTCCTGCAACAAATTCCCAATATCCTTTTCCCATAAGGAAATTCGTCATTCTAAACTTCCATGCTTGGAAGTTGTTCTTGTCAAGCTTTTCAGTGACAATCTGTGAAAGAGAATCAGACGCCATTACAGAACACTGTAAAAAATTCTGTCACTGCAAAGAACACAGCTTCAGCCTCACAAAGGCAAATCTGCAAAACTGACGAAAGTGGTATTTGACTACACAGTCACTTCCTAGTGACGATTTTGCATCAACAGGCAACAGGGATGATTCTGTAACTCCCAATGTCTCTGTGCACAAGCATACGATGCAATTTCTACAGAAACTTTTCACCGACCTGTAGAACAGTGGCTGCACAACATAAAATTGGGCCTTTTCCTGAGTGCGTGCAGAAAACTTCCGCCTCCAAAACAGGCCCCGAAATTGCCTCAAATCAAAAAAACAAGGTCGCCAAGGGCTAAAGCCCTATGCCGAAGCATATACTGCCCTCTTGCTTCACCGCGAAGGGCGTCTCAACCTGAGACAATGCACTCCTGCAATTTCCGGATGTGCTACCTGCAGAGATCTGCTCCCAAAACAGAAAATGAAAGCAACACTGCTCCTCTTACCAGAACACCGCGAGCTTGGCTTGCTTTCTTGAGCTCCTTACCACGAACAAGGCTCTGATACCATGTCAAGATTGTGGGAGAGAAGGAAGGAGTCTCACTTGTAGCTTTCTTGCTTGCACAATGGGGGAATACACACAAGGGTGGAGGCTGAAAACAGTTTTTCTCTTCTTAGTTGTGTAAGCCAAAAGAACTCTTGTACAAAGAAAAATAGAAGAACCCTATATATGGGTCTCAAACCAAACTCAACTAACTAAGGTGGCATACTAACTGAGCCACGAACTAGAGTAGATAAGGATAGCTATCATGTAGCTATTATTCATGGGCGGTGTGCCAACCGTGTCTGCAACTGACAACTCGGTGACATAAATACACAACGGTCACCCTGGTGTATCACAAGTGGAGCTCGATATCTCAACACACCCTTCGTATAGTACCAAGGAGGACATGGAGCTTATCCAAATGGATATTAAGACAGCTTTCTTGCATGGCATGAAGACATTTATGTGCACCATCTAGAGGGTGTTGTTTTTATGAAAAGTAAGAAACACTTGGTATGCAAGCTCTATAGCACTTATATAGATTGAAGCAAGATCCACAACACTTATATATATTGAAGCAAGCTCCACAACAAAGATCCCATGAAAATTTTGACATGAAAGACTTGGGGAATAAGGGTCACATTCTTAACTCTCTATCCTTAACTTTGATGTGAAACCAACGATCTCAAGTCCATAGGGCTTTTTTGTTGGCTTTTTACCTATGCCATTAAGCATTAGGGATATTTGCTTCAAAGCTAACCCAATGCACATCGCCATAAAAGTTTGGTATTTTGATGTCAACTATTTGTCTTTTAAAGGTATGTGAACTAGGTTTAGAAAAACCCATATTCACTACTGGCATTAAAGCAACTTTTTTTAAAATGCCATTCTAATAAATACCTAGAGACCTTTAAGAAATTCTCATAAACCAAAAGATAGCTTTTAACTAATTTCTCATCTAACCACAATAAATTAATGTGATCATGTGCAAACATTTGAGAGACAAAGCATCCCCTACCAAGAAAAACCAAAGCCCAAACCATATTTGCAACAATTTTATTATCCAAGGCCTTAGGAAGAGGGTCCATCACAATAGAAAAGAGAACTGGAGCTACATGACAACCTTGCATATAGTAGATCTTCTAAAAGTGAACCCTTTTGAGAGATGCCCACTTATGGAAACAGTAGACAAAAGAGGGATGCAATTTTCATGAATTATTTTGATAGATACACCTTTAGGGAAATGTTAAAAAAAATATTGGAGAAGATCGATGAGATCATCTTGCATAAAACTTAGCCAAAACCCCATTACTTCAAGTGTCTTTATAAGATAAATTTTGAAGTATTTCAGTTATATGCTTTATCAAAATGCATGTTGATAATTGCATACTCCTTACAACTTTAATAAAGCAAGTCTATAACTAGAGCTTAATTCAAGATAGTATCTTAAATATTTATCCATGAACAAATTTGTACATCTGGGAACGTAGAAGTTTAGGAAGCCAAAATTTAACCTTGTAAGCCAATGCATTTGTGCTAAACTTATACTCAACATTAAGTATAGTCAAGTGTTTGCATTGAGATGGTTTAATCCTCACAACCAACTTTAGGACCACTTTAATCATGTCACTACTGACATATATGAGATGGCACCCTCTCCCTAAAAGAGCTGGGGTGTCTTGCATAGGTCTATACCATAAGTACTCTAAAATTTTGATAAAACTCTATAGCAAGCTATTGGGCTGCTCACTTTACTTTTTTTCATTCTCTTGACCAAATACTCCAATCCTTCAATGTGTAAAGGGTATGTCCAAACAAAAATTTTTCTCTTGAGGAATTTTATATTCAAGGCACTAGTGAACTCCTTTTTTTTTTCCCTCAAGTTTAAGGTCCAACCTAAATTCACTACTAGAAATATTGGCAAAGCTATTATCAAATAATACAGCAATCTCATCGTCAACCCAATGATAAACCCCTTAGTCATCCTCATATCACTACTATGCCTATCCTTGTTGTGCTTAGCTTTTAGGGATTTAAGCAAAAAATTTCCAGGAACTTCACTCTTGAACTCCCAATAGCCTCTCAATTGTACCCTTGCGCTTTTAACACAATTCTATTTCTTATCACCAATGAATCTTTGAGCATCTTGAAGAAGCTAATGAAGAATTGGATTGTCATTAGCACTAACAAGACAAACTAGAGATGAAGATCTAAATTTCCTAATGCTAGCAAGAATTATTCTCCCTCTTTTAGCCTTATTTTTCCCATATCCTTTTGCATGGGACTGTGTTGACTCAATACACTTCTCCACCTAATGTTGAGTTGAAGGTCGATTTGGTATCTATCTAGACTAGATCCTCTTAATAGCTCTAACTTATGTTTCCTCCTATAGAGATGGTATTCTATTTGACAAAGGGTGGCCAATTTCTAGTTCTATAGGACTCATCTTGATAAATATCCAATATTGGGGTATGATCAATCATCAACTTCTTGCAACACATTATACTTGGATTTGGGGTTGCCCACCAAGCTACTTTATTCAAACATAAGTAGTCAAGTCATGCACCCCAACAAGTGATATGTTTATGCTTATTATGCCATGTAAAGTTTGAGTACCATTAACACAATGGTGCTTCAAGACCAACGCATCCCATTTAGACTTTTCTCCTTAATCATTCAAGAGCCACTATGAGATCTAATCCATAATGTTCCAATCTCCTTTTGTAATGGAACGGAATGCCCCTATAAAGTGGAGGTCTATAATCATCACTTATTTACCCTCTAAGAAGAGGCATTTGGTTCATAAATAGAAACAATATCAACTTCTTCACCATCCTTAACATCTAGATATCTAATAATGAACCATCCCATTGTTCCACAATGGTCTTACTTTCAAATCCATACAAGCCAATATTTTGGAAAAACCTTTATACCTAAATCTAGATTCAACCAAGGAATCACAACTTTAACAGAAGAAGTTTTTGAAATATCAAACCCTAGATTAGTTTCTTACATTGGCTAAAATGTCAATGTTTGCACCTTATGAGATAATATTGAAGAAAACTACCCTTTTTTTTTACCAAGAAGGAGTAAATTACCTTCTTGTTCTCATCAAAGATACAACTTACATTCTGTAACATCAAAGTTGCCTTTTTAATTGTTTTCTTTGCACAATACATCATAGTTATTTAGACCATCATCCAACATAACTACTCATCATCACTATCATCCAACACAAGATATGTTTCTTTTCACCAATGCCTCCTACCAAGCTTCTTGAAGGAAGGTCTATCCCTTTTTGGCTGCCCATCACTGTTCATTAGCACAAGGCTTGCTCAATGTAGAAAAACACTTTTTAAACATATAACCACTGTTGCATTAGGTGTAGGCTCACAGAAGGCTAGAATTCTCTCAGGCTTCATAAAAAGATAGCTTACCTCCAATGGTCTCAAGTAACGATATCCCGATGCTTGTTTGTAGATATAGGAATTCTTTATGTCTCCAAAGCTCCAAGCATCGAATGAGTACATAATAATATCAAAATGGGTCATTGCAACTTCAACCTAAATCAGAAGAAACATGTAAATTTGGAATGTATGTAACATGTAGTAATTGTTGATTTATACCAAAAACCCTCTCAACTACAAAGACTCACACATCAATGATATTATCACCGAATATATATGTAGGTATGCATTTTGCATTCAGTGACCTTGTACAACCTTGATTTTCACTATCACCTCACTATCATGTGGCTTGAGAAATTATTTTTTATTATAACAATTCTTGTTGGCTCAATACTTACTCGATTGCTAAATATGAGCACTTTACTCAATTGGGGAGGTTTTTGAGTAGCAAAAATATCATTGTTCTCCTTATTGCTTGCAACCCCAAAAGGCTTGACTTCATTATTTATTTCACCTTCCACATTATATTTAGGAGTTCGTTTCTCCTTCTTAATGTCCACATCTTGATTGCTTTTGGGGCAAGACTTGGCAAAATGCATTGAAACCCTACATATTTATCATGCATTCAAAAATGATGAAAATTTAGCTTTAGTGATGATTTCTAGTCCATTTCATATCAACAAGTTCCAATGCTTTGGAGGCTCCCTTCATCTATCCCAAGAATGCATGCATGTCTTCTTGCACATATGGAGCTAGAAGTATTAGTATGCACATATAATAATGTACCTAAAACTCTAGAAGAGCCTATACTTGCCCTTCCAATCATTTTGTGGATGCCACAAAGGATATCCAAACTAAACATTCATGTGTAAATATGTCATCTAGAACAACTCAAAACAAGAAATAATACCCCACCTCCATAAATGCTTTCTAAGGTGAAATCATTATCTCCTAACGAACAAATTTGGAAATAACACCCTTGCCCATGAAATGTTATTGGTGCAAGCACACCTTAGAAATGAAAGGTAGTCATGAACCACCTTGTTAACTCATGTTCCCTTAGTACATACACCATGAAGTAGAACTAGACCCCATCCATTGAGTATAAGGTAGTGCTAATTAAGCCAAGTGAATAAGAAGGATATACCACCCTTAAATCATTTCTATCATGGCCAAAGGGATCTTCTTGTTTTTTAATATAAGTTCCAAAACTCTCACACAAGTCCTTCAACTCTTGCATGTCCATTTGATCACCACAAACTATAATATCAAAGTCAAAATCCATAGAGTCCACTACAATCTTCTGAACCTTGTTGTCATCTCCTCCTTCACCTATTCAGTAGGCTACATGCTTCTACATCATCTTACCTCTCTAAGGGGGAAAGGTTGTTTCATGCACTATAAAATATGGCCAAAACAATTACTAATAATAAAGAAAATTTATACTTGTAAAGGCAATTAATGCATATGCCCGCTACTCATCCTAGCCAAAAACTATTTGTGTTTAACTTGGTTATATTTATTGTGAAACTATATCCCAATGTATTATTTGTCACTTAAAATCCATATTATACTCAAAATTGATAGAGCTATCTATTTGTCACATGGCATTTATAATAGGTTCTCAATGTTGTCTTATTGTTTTGCCATTCACTTTGTCCATTAATAGATCATTCCCTCTCCTTAAGCCCATCCTTAGACCTTGCTCTCCTCTTATCTTAGAAATCCATTAAGACAACATCACCTTGGTTTTTAATCAATCTTATTGGGCATTCACTTTCCTCATAATTTGGGTCTCAATTGAAAAGATTGTTTTCTTGAGGTACACAGAATGCACCTAAGGATTTTTTGTATAATAACAAGTTGCCTTCAACATCACTTCTACTACATATTACCTTAAGCATGCCTTAAACATTTTGATCTCATTACACATTCCATTTATACTAGCTTTTTGAAAAGAATGTATTTATGCCAACAATTATAGGCTTGAATCACTATAGCTATGATGGAAACAACTTGATAATTTTATTCAAAGAGGGAGGCCATATGATGGTGACAAAGCACAACTTGGCATTAGGTAAGCTTTCACAAAAGAAAAGCATCATGCTCATTTCTTGATGTACTTTTGCTCTTCCCTATGAGAACATTCGTTATAGTTTTTTCAAATTGTGGATTTTATAAGGTCTATTATGGTGTCGGTTTTGTTTTTTTATTTTTTTTGGGTGTATTCATTGCTTTTTAGTTTAGTGATTACTCTTCTTCTTTATTTGGCTTATCAATAAATGCTCCATTCCAATTTTATCTATCCTCTTACATAAAGTTTACAATGAAGAGATTGGTTTTTTTCATAATCCATTATACATGTAATGATGGGTATGGCTAGTACCCAATCCAGCTTAGTCCCTATCTATTTTGATTAATGGATATGTGGGTATGTGCATATGGTAGGTGCATTTAATCATTGTTTTCAAGTGGTGTTCCAATTGTAGGATTTGTATTTTTTGGTTGTTTATTGCAAGCTAGATAGCAAAAAACATAGATCTTAAAAGCATATTATAACACATTGCAATACACTATCCCTAGTATGATATTTCATAGTTGCCAGTTGCATGATGACTCTCTATTGAAAAAGTAAGGAATTTTGAAAATGATTCTTAAATATCAATTTAGAGAGTGGTATATTTGAATCCCATCAATTCAATGCAAATTTTTAACAAACTTATGGTAGAGATGATAGTAAAGTGTATTAAAGGTGATCCTTAATGGCAAGTACATCTTTGCACATCCATAGTATTCATGATTGTGTGTAGCCTACTCCATGGTAGATTTTACATTAATATTTCTACTCATCAACATGTTATATGCTATTACTACCCATCCCATCCTTATATATGGATCCTTTTGTTCTATAAGATCCCCAACATA
This sequence comes from Lygodium microphyllum, assembly GCF_053477565.2. Taxonomy (NCBI): domain Eukaryota; kingdom Viridiplantae; phylum Streptophyta; class Polypodiopsida; order Schizaeales; family Lygodiaceae; genus Lygodium; species Lygodium microphyllum. The sequence goes on from NC_141148.1 coordinate 41,791,990, forward strand.
ATTTTTAGCTACCAAATGGAAAATCATTGGTAAATAAATCTTACAAATGATGCATTCATCTTTCTTCTAAAACATAAGGGAAGGTGTTGGGGTGGGGACCCCAAATGTGGATTCTTTTGTCTCTATTTGGATCATTAACTTCATTGAAATTGCTTAGGAATCCTAACCAATGCAAATTGTCCCCCATAAAAGAAACATTGGCTTACCTTTTTTATTTGGATAGTATTTCTTCTACAAGAGCAACAAAAATTCTTCATAAGGTAAGTTATACTAAAAGCTCTCCATTATTTGGCTACTCTATGTTTACCAATTGCCACTAATGATGCAATAGAGTAGTAGGGCTTACATGCACTTTCATGATGATGCAATAGACTAGTAGGGCTTACATGCACTTTCATCCATTGTTAGTATCTTAGACAAACATGGGATTACTTTGTCTATCCTTAAAGCTCATTGTGACTATGTGTAAGCCATTCAATTGTTTTAGAAAACTAGTATGCTTAACCAAACATGATTGAGTGCTTTATGTTCTTCTTATAGAAATCTCTAACTTTTTGGAAGATACTTGAATACTCCATCTTTTTAGCATGGATACTAGGCATTGTTTACCATATACTACCTTTAACAATGTCATCTTCTTATATACTTATCTTTCTTGATATGCATTGTTATGGACAAGAGAAATTTTTGGAAGATTATCTAAATGATCCATCTTTTAGCATGGATACTATATATTTTTTACTATTTTAAATAGGCCCTCTTCTCACATGTCCATTTATCTTCTTATGCATTATTACAATTAAGCAATGAAAAAGTTCTGTTTCCTAGAATGAAAGTTCTCCTATGAGTCACCAATAAACCATCTCAATCGTGTAACTTGTTTCACAAGCCCATTTTTACATAATATTTTTTATTGAAAAATATGGACTTGAGAAACTTTAGTGCAGTATAGAAATTGTGTGTTGTTAGAGAGAATGGAATGGTGAAAGAAAGCCATTTTAGATGTCTCAAGTGGGACTTTGTTTTTCTGGTGAGATTTTGAGAAAAAATGGTGAGTCCTTGCACAAGTGTTGTACGATAAATTATTCTTGTGGATGCTAAAAATGTAAACCATCTAGTGTCAAATACCTATACTTCTAGAGTTACTTGCAGCTTTAAATGCCCCCATGTATCCATTAAATTGATAGCTTCACTTGTCTATAAGTCATATTATTGAGAAAGATCAATCATATTATAAAGAAAACAACAAGTTTAGATACTTTTTGGTTTTACTAGGAATGGAGATTATGTTTTTATGATATTATTCTAGTGAAATAAGACAATGTCTAATATTGTGAACATTTGTTATTATAAATCACTATATGAGTTAGATTCCTTTTGCCAAAGCACCATGATTTTCATATAATAGAGCACAAGATTCTATATACATAAATTAATAGGATGACCATTATGAGATCAATGTGAGCATATGAATAGGATAGTATCCAAAAACACATCACTCCTCAAGCATCTCTTAAAAGTCTGGTTTAAAGAATTTCCTTAAAGTCTCATTGTCCTTCTCAAGGAGGGCATCATAGAAGCCCATTGAGACATACCCACCCCTAGCTAAGCTACAAGAGGTAATGTTTAGTAGTCACTTGGACACCTCTCCCAGTAGCATTGCTAGTTTCAAGTCTACCTCATATATCGAGACCGAACCCATCGCGAGAGGTCTCTCCGTGGGTGCTACTTGGAGCAAGAGGACGCTTGGGTGCTAGGGGAGGCTCTGGTCGTAAATTCCTTGCCTCTGGATCCAGCACAAGAGGCCGACGTGACTCGAGATGGGATCTCGAGGCCCGTATACTAGTCAATGGGCAGAACTTGGAATAGCGATCCCTGAGGATTGCTGGGATAGCCTTCAGGCAAGTTATTTGTTGTATTCCAAAGACTATGATAAGTAAAGATCAAATGTTGAAAAAGGAACTTGCTTGACATTGTTTTTCTGTGTCAGTGCCTAAGTTACGTGAAGGAACTAGTGACTAATTGGTTAATTAAGAAAGTTGTTTTTGCTTGTCAAACTAAATGTGGTAGGTAATTAGATAACTAAAGCAACTTGAGGAAAGTGTGGTGGATGTGACTCTGGGTCCGTCCTACGAAAGGGTGGTCCCGGTTGGTTGGGAACTTTTCTCAAAGGAATTGACAGTGAAGTAACAATGACCTAGAATCTATAGAGCTAGAGTCCCGATTTATATTGTTTTAGGGGAACGGGATGGGACTATGCCTTACGGGCAGAGAGGTCGAGCTTCGCATCCCTCTCGTTTCCCATTCTCCTTGAACCAAGTGCAGTATAAATCCACTTCGACCCTGATGTTCTACGCAAAGTGGTTCGTCTAGGGCTCGATGCTAACCACCTCCTAGGAACTTGACTATTAGGAAAACCCTTATTCAGGTCGGTCCTAAGTGGGAATAGCCAGGTGCTTTTGCTTCGTGGCAGACTCGGGGAGACCTAGATTGCAAACCCTGTGACATTCCTTGTGAGTGCCGGGCGGCGCTTTCTAGACTCTCTTCCCGATGGGCTGCTAAGACGTGTCCTACAAGTGGACAGGGGGGACACGTTACAGTTGATCAAGGCTCAATCCACTAGGATCAACCCTAGGGAGCCTATATTTCTATGGTCATCCTAAAATAGCAATCTAACACCAATTTAAGAAGGGTCACTTCACAACCAACCAAAGGTTAGAGTAACTAACACTTCACTTAGTTCAAGAGAGTGTGAAAAGAGGGGGACTTCAACATCTACCCCTCTATTGTAGCATAGTCGCAATTTGTCCCCCAAAAACATTGTTATCTAGGTTTTAACCTAGCTCTTGGGCCACCATAGTTGATTATTTCTAATCTAAAGTAGCATGTAAAAGGTCACCCAATTTATCAAATCCACATGTTCTTAAGATAGAATTGTCTCGAGACCACCATCCACCTACTTTCCACCCAATGCACCCAACATCTTTAGCTCTTAATTCTAGCTTTCTCATGCATCACTTTATTTCTAACAAACCATGTCCCTTTTATCACCACCTCTTAATTAAGGCCCACAATTGTTAGGATACAAAATTATATTCCCAAGGTTCTTGAAGAAAACTTTATGACATCTAATGATACTATAATAACATGCATTAAATCTTATATTCCCAAAGTTTGTGAAGAAAACTTTAGTACATCTAATGCTACTATGAAAACATGCATCAAACATTAGCTTTTCTCAAATCTCATCGAAACATTTTTTACTTTCCTCCATTCTCAAAATAATAGAAACAAACTGTATTTTTAGTATTACAAAAATGGTCACTCAAATGCAAGATTATTATATTTCAAAATCATATCTTTAGTTGGGAATTTGTGCACTATGAACTTCCATGGGGATATATTGGTCCAATTTGAGAGTATCACCCTCTAACACTTCAGAATCTTCTTCTTTCAAAACTATATGGAGTTTATGGCACTCTTCTAAGCTGACTCAACCCAATTTTCTCAATAAGCGTGAAGACTAATTAATGAAGTCATCTCTTCCTTTAACTTGTTAAGAATTACCTTTAAAAGATACCCAAAAAACTTGTTAAAGCATGAATACTACTTTTTGAAGTCGTCTCTCCCTTTAACTTCTTAAGAACATTGCCTTCAAAAGATAACCAAAACTTTGGTAGGTTGTCAAGGACAATTATCTAGCCTAAGGGCCAAGATTGCTTCTTTTTCTCAAAGATATCTTGCAACCCCCTTTCTTCTTTGTCATCTAAGTTGAACTCCTAGGAAATCTAATCTAGTGGCTTTAGATTCAATTGTTAAAAGTCCCAAACCTACCAACATCATTGTAGCCTTTCTTATAGCATGCAAATCTCACCTACTATAGGAATTAGGTTTATCTTCAAAAGCTTGTAATTACAATTACATTACTCACATGAATGACAAATCACCCTTTGGAGAGTTGATCAACTTAGCTATGGCAAGGGTAACATTCTAATTTCCACATCAACTTGACTATCTCTAAACTCTTCAATATCGACCTATTACACAAGCAATGAAATTGATATGCTATCAAATGTGGGTGTATGGGCATTTCCTACATCAAGATGGGTGTAATGTACATGATCTCCACAAACTAGACCATTTTGACCTAAAGGTCTCATACTTGCAATCCCAATGTGTTGATCTCACTAAACCCAAACACTTTAGCTTATGTTTAATATTTTCATATCCTCTTTATAATAAAAAATAGTCTAATTCTCATTAAATCGATGGATTAATAGTAATATAACATTGAGTAATAAACTAATTAGATAGAGAGATAAGTTTGATTAGTCTGGGTAGAAGGCTAACTAGTAGGATCAGCTAGATTTAGTCCTTATGGATTATAGCCTTAGACAAATACGTGAACTCTAAGGTCTAAGGTTAATATTAGATTTTTTTAATAATGTGGCATACATATCAATTGAATAGAATATTTGGATCTTCCTAGATAGTGGGTGATGCAACATAGCTAACTTAGCTCTTTCTCTTTTAAAACTTGGCCAGTACATTGAACAAAATGTCTTCTTTCCCCAAACTATTGAAGGCAACTAAGATCTCCTCCCTACAAATAGAAATATTCATAGGAACAAATGTGAAAGCCTACCGAAAACCACAAATTTTGATGCTTCCAAAGATATTCAGTTGATACAACTCTAACATCATCACAAATTCAAAGAGAAGCTTTGTTGAGTGGGTGCAACTCCCCCAATAAAATCATTCTAGCATCAAATATTGCATGAACCCAATTCGTATTTCCCTTCTTGTAGCTAAATTGCTAGCAAGTATCTTCCAAAGAACTAGATTGAACCTATTAGATGGCATTAGTTCCCACACTCTCAATCTGGCTTGGTCCTTGGAAACTTCTTTTTTCAAACCTCCATAGTTTTGATCAAGATGAAACCCTAATATGGTTAGAAAGATTATCTCTTTCTACAATTAGCAAGGCATTTGTCTGTTCTACTTCTCAAACACCCAAGCAAAGTAAGGGCTTACTTGTATATGAAGTGGGCCAAGAATATTTCATCCTTCTCATAAATAATCTTAGCCATTGGTTTTCTCTATCACCTAGCCTCCACTTTTGAAAAATCCCCTCCTCTTCCAACCATGAGACTTGAATAGAGTACCAAAGATCCAACTCTCACCTAGCCTCCACTTTTGAAAAATCCCCTCCTCTTCCAACCATGAGACTTGAATAGAGTACCAAAGATCCAACTCTCAATACCTTTGAGATGGATAGAACTAGAGACTTTAGCATTATAGTTAATATGCACAAATATATTGTCAAAAGCTTTATCACACGTCCAAAATGACTACTTTAAAGACACGTCCCCTCTCTTATCTTTCAAGCTCTCCTAGTCTGCCTCTTTAATCATAACTTTCCAGGAAGTTGCTAAACTAGTTATCACATTAGACACCTTAGCCTTAATTTTAAAGCATTGCTAATATGTGTATATTCCCAATCTAGGCCTATGCACTTGAATAAGGAACTTAATAATAGCCCAAGGTTAATTAAGATAGACCCTATTCATCAACTTAAAGAGAATCCTATTATCTCTAAACTAGAGAGGTTCCACCCCTGGACCACCTTCCTTCTTATTTGATCGATGACTATCTCCCATGAAATGGAATGCCATGATTATCCTTTGGCTATAGGAAATTTCTAAACATCCTCTCTAAACTACTCCAAGAAGTCTTGTTAAATGCAAAAACACTAGCTACTACAAAGATGATTGTAGCTAACAACATTGACTTCAAAATCACAATCTTACCTCCAAGAAGGAAGTAGCCTCATGACTCCATTTCCACACCTTAGCATGGACCTGTCTTTTATCCATTGAAAGCATTGTACTTGAGTTATCTATAGTCCTAAAGGGTAGCCTAAATACCAAAAACTCTCCATTTTGGATCATTTTAAGTCCATAATCTGTGAGATAATTTGAAGGCGTGTCATAGAATAGACAAAGAAGTTCTAATTTGCTCCTACTAATTATTGAACCAAAAATATCAGAGAATAATTGGCATGCTTCCATCAACTTATCCAATTGGTATCAATCACAAACGACACTGTTAGAGTTATCATCCAAAAGCATTGAGTAGTAAAATTTTTCCCACTAGGAAGGCACAAACATTTCAACGACCCTCTCTACACCATGCATTTGAGTCTTTTTAATACTACGAATAGAAGAGGTGGTATTCAGCATCCCTAACACACTAATCGCTTTAATGGAAAGGATTTGAACATCACACCATTGATGTACACCTGGACCTCTACATTAGAAAATAGAGCTTGAATCATGAAGATGGACCTTGTACTAAAATCGCAACTTGAAGAGAATCAAGGTTAGGAATGTCTACAACGCATAATCATAGGCCTTCTCAAAGTCCATATTATAGAGAACTATGAATTTCTTCCCACTAGCCAAAGCCCAATCAAATAGTTGCCAAGTTTAGAGTCACATGATCCTTCTTTCAAAGATAAATCCATGTTGCCAAGGATGAATTGTACAAGTTAGCAGTGATTTAACTTGTAATGCTAAGGTTTTGCAGTAAACTTGTAGGATATGTAAGATAGTTAGTGGCCTCCAATGTAACACCTTGAGCCTAGTTCTTGTCTTTTTAATTATCTTAATCAATATTCTAGTAAAATCCTTAGGAAATTCCCCAATTTCAAAACAAAAATTGACAAAGCTAATGAATTCTAAAACACAGCTCTCACACATACTTTTGAACAATGCCTATTGTTATGGTTGGAGACTTTCCATCTCTCATTTTCATTAGTGCAAAATGGAGTTTATCCTAGGGAACAACCTGTTTATCCTATTATCCTCCTTATAATCATGTTGACATTATAGGAATCAAAAAACACTACCACATTTTTCTCATAGTCATGAGCTTTAACATGCTTTTGGCCAACAATTGTAGCAAAATATCTTCCCTATCTATGTAGATGTATCTATGTGGATGACACCTTAGTCATTCTCTATACAAGTAGTTTTCACAATCCTACAAGAGCTGAGACGAAGCACGCTGTCACTATTAGAACCATGAATAGTAGAGAGAAAATCACTTTTAGCACGAGAAGTGCTAGCCACGTCCCTTCTCCTTACACTAACAAGAGCTCTACCATGGTGTTTACTACTTGAGAGATTGATTGCATATACTTACTCCACCTTGCAGCAATGTTCTATTGCTCAGTTTTAGCACCTTCCCACATGTTCTATAGTTTTATGACAAAGCAAGTATCATCCAAATGGGATGTCTTGAGATGAAAAATTGGCAGCCCATCAGACAATCTCTTACATGTGAGGATGTGAAAGATAAACTAGAAATGGGCAATGATGTGAAACCATGACATCAGCAATTATATGAATCTTGATGTTAAGAGAGCACCACCATCCACCCTAATTAGTATGGACCCTATCTAGCCTAGACACCCTCCAATTAGCCTTGACTAATGATTATACCATGTGCAAGGGGGTGAACTATTTTCTATATGAACAAGTGCCATATCCTAAAGTTGATGATGGGCTTGGAATGTGCCCCAATCATCCTTCTATGTTCCAATAAAAATATTACCCCCTTGAGATTGATCATCCACCTTTGTGGTCGTATCCCAATCACCCACTATCATGATGAGATCTACCTCTAGCTTGGCATAATAAGCACAAGATTGCCTTGAAATCCAATTGTACAACCCATACTCTAATCGCATTTACGAGAAAAACTAAGCACACCCATAATCCTTTAACTACAATCTAAATCGAACAAGCATTGCTTGCTTTGTAGGTTGCACCAAACCAAAGTTCAAATTTTTCTTCAGCTAGGGGTTTACCCATAAAATAGAAATAGACTCTAGCATTGGCATATTCTACCCATCCTCTTCTAACCCTTTCAATTTCTTCTAATGGGAGACATTTGTATTTACATTGCAGAGCTTGGTTCATTACAGAAAATGGGAGTCTCTTACTTATGTATATGCTCAATTGATCTATGCATACATTGTTCTTGCAAATACAAACTCTTGTGGGTTGATTTGCTTTTGAGCTTAGGTATGTTGTACTTATCATTGTTAGTGAGCTATTAATGGTGGATACAAGCTTGATCAAAGGAGGTCTAGTTTGTAAAGATCCCTCATATACGCACTTGCAAGTCTTTGGATGTGAGACTTTTTTCCATATTCCCAAATACAAGTGCAATAATAAGTTGGATCCAAAGTTCTTCAAATGCATTTTTCTTAGATATGGTGATGCAAGTGAGATGGGCTATTGCCTTTGGGATCCACATTCTCAAAAGATTATCTACAGCCATAATGTTATATTCCATGAGAAAAAGATTCTATGCGACCATAGCAAGTGATTGAGGTACACATGGTGATCTTTTTGGAGGAGTCTCTTGTCATAATACAGCAAATCCCAATGAGATAGCCTGCTACAGCTATCTTGATGATATAGTGGCCCAAGATCCACCTATTGTGTAGGATCATGATGTTGGACAAAAAGAACAGATTGTACAAACTTCACAGCAATCTTGAGACACTCCACTAGAGCTTTACATCCTCCTAATCGTTATGAGACCTCTATGGACTATGTCATGTTGACACAAATTCTATTGAGTCACTTACCTATGAGGAGGCTATGCATAGAGATGATTCTCATTCTTGGGGAGAGCCATGTGGTCTGAGTTTTATTTTCTATTAAAAAAAACATACATGGAACTTAGTTTCCTTGCCTTATGGAAAGAGTACATTGCCATGCTAGTGAATGTACAAGTTGAAGTGTACACTAGTCACCCTAAGCTAGCATATAAGGCCAAATTTGGTTGATAAGGGTTTTAAGCGAGAAAAGGGAGTTGACTTTGATGAGATATTCTCTCCTCTAGTCAAGATGACTACCCTACACTTGGTATTGGCCTTGGTTGCTCAATTGCATTTAGATATTTATCAAATGGATATTAAGACAACTATTTACATGGGGACTTGCATGAGGATATATATGTAGTAGCCTCAGTGCTTTGTGGAAAAAGGCAAGAAACCATTAGTGTGAAATTAAAGAAGAGTCTTGATAGGCTTAAGCACGCACCTAGGGAATGGTACCATCCACTCCACCTTTCATTTTTTCCTCAATGAAGAGCAACCTATGGTACCACTACAAGCTGGCACATTGCTGGCTTTTGGTCTAGAGCACTAGCTACCCAACATCTCATGGGTGAGTACATCCATGTTTGGTTGCAAAAAAGGAGCTTCTTTGGCCATTTTAGACTAAGTTTCCTGGCTCTTTCAAAAAGAGATTGAATCTATAGACCCCCCAAGTTCTTACTTGTGAGGGAACCCAGGCCCATGATACAAAGTGCCATGAGTGTTCTTATTCATTATGCCATAGGAACTTCTTGAGTCTCTTCTCCAACTATTCCCATACCAAGTTAGAGAAGGGGATAATAATGGATACAAAGACAAAGTATGAGTGTAGCACCTGCTTAAATACCATCATCTCACTAGTAAAGGCAAGGCATAACTTAGCCTAATAGCTGAGTTTGGCACAAATCTTCCCTTCCAGTAATGCATTTCTTTGTTTCATTTGATACTTGCCATATTGGATAGCCTTGATACCTATTTATGTTCCCCAGTCCTATGTTCCTAAGGCCAAACTTCCCTAGAACTCCTAGATCATCTTTGTGTGACAATCTCAACACTTAAACTTTGTCCACACTAACATTGAAGCCAAAGACCTCACCAAAATGGGAGTAGACTTGAAAAGTGATGTGGTGCTTTCTTCATCCTCTTCAATTACATTGTCATGGTTGTCTACAAACATCTATCTCGTGAATTGAGCGCCATTTCCACTGAATGTCACAGAGTCTCTAGCATGCAAGGCAAGCAGTTTCTCCCATAATTCTACCCTCAGAGAGATTAGGGGCATACACAAAGATAATGACAAAATATAGATTGTTAAAATTGCTTTTGATCGCTACATAGTTACCCTTCCTGCTACTAGAGTTGAGCAAAATGGGGCTCATATTCTTATTGTATAGTATGGTTGTGCCTCCCAATCCTTGAACTAGGGCATCTAAAAAGACAATATAATTGTGCAACATCACAAGGAAATTGTGTCCACACTTTATTTCTTGGAGTGCCAACACATGCATCTTGCATCTCCTAATTAAGTCATCGATGATGCATTTCTTAGGGCTAGAGCTATCCTCCTTATGTTCCAAGACATTACTCCCAATTTTCTAATCATTATGTTACATATTAGGATCCAATTCTCCCAAAGGGATGTACAAGCTAACAAAATTTCGACCTTTCCTCACCTACTTCTTAAGCAACATCTGTCTAGTCAATTTATTTTTGGCAGCTTTTTGCTTAAGGCATATATTTGCTTGATTTGGAGCCATATTTCCTTTGTTATCAAAACCTTATTTTCTTTTGGATTGCTTCTCATTTGAGCCCAAATGGTTTTTCTCTATATATTTCTTTGAAAGCTTCTCAGCATTGCCCCACTAATGGCTCTTTTGAAATACCTATTCTTTGTGAGGCTTACATGCTCTTGTCTTGTGGCTCATAGATATGTAGGTCTTCTTTCTTCTCACTATGTTGCTTATTTAGCTTCCTAAGGTAGTTGCAAGAGAAGTGTCCATTTTCATGGCAAACATAGTAAGAGTCAATGAAGGGGAGAATTCAATAGCACACAACACTTCAGTACCTGTGGCATTCTACCAGCTTGAGCATCTTTGATGCCTCCATTCATCCATCATATAATATGCAAGCTTTGCAGTCACCCCTTGGATTAACTGATGTTGATGGCACATGTAGAAATTTGCCTATCAAGCATGCAATCCTCTTGACCTCATTTTTGAGTATTGAGTACAAGTTAGGGAATAAAACCCAAACCAAGCATTCTAACATAAGAACTCCCTTTGATAAATAACCTATGTTGACTAGGGTATGCCACCCTTGTATCCCACTAACATAAGCACTCCCTTCAATAAAGAACCTATTGCTGACTAGGGTATGTCACCCTTGTATCCCACTAAACAAGAGAGTGGCCATTATCTTTCTTTAGCTGACCCTAACAAGACCTCCAGAAAGCCCTTGGTTATAATTCGATACTAAAGGACATTACACCTTGCTTGAAATGCTCTAAGGAATCATTTGGGGAATTCATCCTCAGATGGTATTCTCACCATAAAATACATAAGGACTCCAGTAGTAGCATAGCCAACATACCTATTGCATATAAAATCCATGGACAGAGTGATCTACACTTAGTGTGTTATTTTCCCTTCTCCTAATGCTTGGTGCCTTGGCACCACAAAGATCCCATTGATGTCACTAACCATAGCTTGGAACACACATCATATGTTGATCTCTTCACCTACTCAATGTACGATGTCACTTCCATCACATCATTGCATGTGGACTTCCATTCCTTCCCACTCTCAATCACTTCAAGTAGTGGATCAGCATATTCAATTCTTCCCATCATAGGCCAAGCTTTCAATTCTATCATCTTGAAGACTTGTTATTGTCATTTTGTTTTAAATATTTTGTCTTAGATATGTATTCACTTTCCATTTTTGTAGGTTATTTACAAGTTGTCTCCCATCCATGGATGTAAAGTTGCATGATACATGCCTATACTCTTTTTAGTAGGAAACACACTTGCACACATAAAATAAGAGGAGTCAGATGGATTCTGTGAGAAATGCCTACATGCATATGCACACATGTTTGGAAAGTGCATATAGCCTCTCCTTATATGGTAATACACCAATATTATGTACACTATAGTTACACATGAATATAAGAAGCATAAGAGATGATTATGCACATACACACATATATACACATTGGCATGGCTCTTTCCATATACTAATGCAAATATGCACATCACATGTGCATGTGCACATATTTGTGAATCAACATATACACAGATTGGAATGTGGACACCCAAATTATAAAGATATATGAATTGAGGGATGTCTATATGTGATATACATGCATGCACACATACACAAGGCAATCAAAGTGGATGATAGGGTGAGACTCAATAGACTATATAGCCAATGCACCACCATAAGACTTTACACACAAATCTAATTTATATCTTAAATGTACTTCCAATCATACAACCATATTCCAAGCATATTCCTTGCACACTCTCCTTAGTATACCAAAATATGATGGGCTAAAACGCCCATATGCACTTGCCCACCCCTACATATACATCTATTTACACCCAAGAAAGACCTAGATTATTGTACATTTTGTGCATGGTTGAATGTCAACACTTGCACAACTACATCAAAATACTCTTTATTACAAATCTCAATATCAAGGGTTTGGCAAGAAAACTAGACAAGATAATTGGAGATGTGGCTTCAAGAGATAAGTAGATTACAATAAATGCTTAAAGGTTCAAGAGGTACGTCTCGGTCATTCACAAGGATTTGAGAAAGAAGAATGTTTGGAGTTCAAGAGTTTAGATTCCATAGATGGTAGAGATAAGAGAAGAGTTGAAGGTTTCAAGCCAAATCTAGGGCTTCCAATTGCAAGTTCTTAGCAAAGATCACAAGCATTTTACCTCATAAGCTCTAATTCAAGCCAAGCTTGTTTTCTTGACTGTGAGAGTAATCACGGATTATGAAGTTAAGTAGAAGTATCAAAAACAACTCTACATCCCGTCATTCAAGCAAGGACCAACTTTGCATAATTACATTCAATGTATACTTGTAAGGAACAAAGCTTATGAGTTAATTAGAAGGCTTGCAAGACAAAGAATTTTGCTTCAAGAGATCTTCAGTTAAAGATCCTGATAAGGTTAAGATACCACAATCAAGAAATAAGAGAAAGAGCTCATCTTAATTCAATTCATAGTATCTATGATTGATCTTCAAACATTGCCTTGCCATAGGGGCACATGATGCTTGCATATTTCGACAAGATGTCAACTGTAGAGCAAGAAATTAAAAAGACCGTTGTTGTAGCTTATTCTTCGAATATGGCTGAATATTTCAGCCCCAAATCAGCCCATAAAACTTTCAAAATTCACCTTTGATGTTAGCATGAACTTTTCCTAATATAGAGTGTATAGATCAACCAAATACAAGTGTAAATCGTACCATATGAAGCAATAGAGAAGTAAAAGGATCTGCTGTCCACAAATCACTCTGTGGGCTGCCTATTTCAACCCATATTCATGGCATCTACCTCCCAAGAAGACACTTTGATGACGTACAAAAATAGCCCCTATATTCAAGAGCATGTAACAAGCAATAGGTAGCTTGCAATAGGCATGTAGAAGTAGGAGAAATGAAGGAATTCCTACTGCCCTTGTTTGCTTTATAATTGGCCACCTATTTCAGCCCCAAGCATGTACATAGAGAAATCAAGATGCTCTCTTGTTACCCCTTCCACAATGCTTATGCAATATCCACTTGCATCAAGCATAGCAATGCCATGAATCTTCAACAAGAGGAAGATAAGTGCTACTCCCCATAATTCTTTGTTTGGATTGAAATATTCAGCCCACTTTCTTCTCATAAACAAGTCAAGAAGGCTTCTTAACACTCCTCTCTTCAAGCTTCCTCTATGGTATATTGCAGTAAGCTTCCAAGAGCAAGAATGAGCCCTTTGTGTCCAGATTAATCAATGAAGCAAGTAGATGAACTTCAACCCTTCAAATAACAGGATTGGAAGACCAATAATAGTCTCTATTCAACTCTTAAAAGACTTAAGAGAGTGGATTTAATGTCTCTCTTGATATGGGAGATCAAACTCAGCATACACAGGTCAAGCCTAGTCCTTCCTCAAGACTCATAATCAAACTCTAGTATGTATGGGTTGCTACCCTTTAAATACATAGTTCTGCCTTGTTCTACTCAGCCAAGAATGGCCTTCCATCAAAGCACGGAAAGAGTAGCACTTACATGTCAAGTGGAGTTTGTTGGGATTAGCTGTGGTTGCATGGCTTGAACTGCCCCTTTATGTGGTAGCTTTAGACACCTCTTCCCCTTCTCCATCCATAGAGCCTGCTTAGCTCAAAAAACATGGTGAAAATCACGTTGCCCTTTTTGTCTTCTTCCTTGTTTATTTTTCATGTCTCATTAGTTACACAAGTAAGACATAAGACATATACAATGTCCTATGTTCACAAACATAGTAGAATTTATGAACTTAAAGTGATTTTTCTTTCTAATGAACTTGTGAGTCATGTTTTTAGAGTAACTTCATCATTGACATATGAAGTCAGGGCCTCCTCCAAGCCATATGATTGACCTCGATCACACATACCATGTCATATGTAGCAACTTCATGTAAGCAATGCAAGGATAGTTAAGAGCAAGTGACCAAATTCATATGTTAAGGGCCTAGGTTAGGAAGAAGTGACCAAATTCATATGTTAAGAGCAAGGATAGTTAAGGGCCTAGGTTAGGAAGAAGTGATATGAGAGAGAGAGAGAGAGAGAGAGAGAGAGAGAGAGAGAGAGAGAGAGAGAGAGAGAGAGAGAGAGAGAGAGAGAGAGAGAGAGAGAGAGAGAGAGAGAGAGAGAGAGAGAGAGAGAGAGAGAGAGAGAGTGTGTGTGTGTGTGTGTGTGTGTGTGTGTGTGTGTGTGTGTGTGTGTGTGATAGAGAGAGAGAGAGAGAGAGAGAGAGAGAGACACACACAGAGAGAGAGAGGTCTGCAAAAGGTCAATGTGGCCTATGAGATGAAAACCAATACATCTATATTCAATGTTATCTCATCATAATAAAGCTGAAGCGAAGTTACACGAAATAAATCTATCCTAATATGAGGCTAAGATCTATCAAAATAAAATAAAAATTGGTTCTAAAATTGTAGGCTACACACACACACACACATAGTGATCCTCCTTTAGGTCCCAGGATCAACATAGAACTTCCATTCTGAAATGGTCCAAGGCTACTCTACTAATGTGTCGAGGGGTGAGCCTCATGTATCACAATGATGGCTCTAATTTGATTGTGGTATGGACATTTGGAACATCATAAGCCAATTGGTCAAGGTCATTGTACTCTACAAAGTGCAATGTCCTAATTTAATGTGACTTTGTAGCATGATGTAGATATAGTATGGATAGATGGGGCTAGATATATTGAACTAGTGGTTTAATTGTGGAGTCCAATTTTTGAAAGAAGTTTGTCACTACCCTCTTCCTCAATCGCTCTGGGTGGGCTAGTCTCCTATCTCGTAACAATGCTCAAAGAGAGTAGAGTAGAGTAGAGTAGTTTATTATCGTCCACCACAGAAGGCCAAATTATGACCCATGGGACCTTTCTAGATATACAATGATTCTCCTCCCCCATGGTAGGAAAGGATTCCTATGGTGAAAGAACGATCTATGCAGTGTGGTTCTCCCAAAAGCGTAACATGCGAATGATGAGAGCCCCTAACTTTGATATAGGATTAGTGATCAGAAACCGGTGCATTGGCCCCTGTAAAGGGATATCGAACTCAGCCCGTATGTGTGCATATGTTGGGCATGGCATAATCATGTGCTCCTCTGATTCTATACTCTATAGTCCACACAACTTGCATAACCTCATCTCTCTTGCATGTCCACTCCATGCACCTATCTTGATCAATAAAGTATGTGATTGAGTTTGAAGTCATGCAATACTCCGTCTGAATACCACTGAGAGTGGGTTGTCTATGTATGGTTGCACGTGTGCCTCTGCCTGCATGTAGGATTCCCAACATGAAAGATAGATATGCATACTGTAATAAGAAAGTTTGCCATTTTCTCCCTTGCTTTGATGTCTTGGTTGATATGCTCGTGAGAGGTCTGATTGAAATGTGTCTATGCATATATCTTCGGATGCCATATCTAGATATATATCCAACACCCATCATGTTAAAAGCACTTTACTTTTCCATGTTTTCTGTAGGCATGTCATAACATCCCATGCCCATTTGGGGAGCCTACTATTATCCATTTAACGTACTCGCATGGCATATCTCAGTACTCGGATCATAACATATACCTCAATTGGCTAACGGCCAATTTCCAAAAGCATAAGTACATATGGTGTGGTGCTTTTGATGCCTAAATGTCTACAAATAAAATCTTTCTACAGCTTCCCAATGTCGTTCCATGCAGATGAGGAAATGCTCCCCCCCCACCACTTCCACTCCATATAATACCATGTGTGGAACATATGCATCAAAAATCATACAACATATTTTATGGCATTTAGTATCTGTACGGCTATAGTCATTTTCAAAGTGATAATACTTGCTTTTCCTTACTACTAATCACTGATCCACACATGTATGCCATCTGTGGTCTACAGGTATCTCAATCCCCAAGTATTTGAAACTAGATACTACCTCTATAGACTATCCCGCATAATGTACTTTTGATGGGGTCTTTGATTGCTTGGTGCACATAGCCATTAGCTTTGTTTTTGTTACATTCATCGTCAAACCACTATCTTGACAAAACCGTTCAAGAATCCCCATGAACTGCTACATACATTCCCCGGTATATGGAAAGAAGACCACATCATCTACATAAAGCAAGAGCAAGATGGCAAACATACCAATATGCGGGCTTTTGGCTTCCTCTTCATTCATAGCCGTGAGAAGTATTTCCTCTAGCTTATCAATGCACAAACCAAATAATGTAGGGGAGAGCGGGCA
Source organism: Lygodium microphyllum (assembly GCF_053477565.2). Taxonomy (NCBI): domain Eukaryota; kingdom Viridiplantae; phylum Streptophyta; class Polypodiopsida; order Schizaeales; family Lygodiaceae; genus Lygodium; species Lygodium microphyllum. The sequence continues at coordinate 41,808,689 of NC_141148.1, forward strand.
ACCTTGTTTGACTCCCATATTACTCTCAAATACTTGTGACAGCTCGTTGCGACCTCTAAGGCAGCACACCACTCGTTGATATATCTTATAAATTCCCATGCATAGATCATTTGGGACCCCTAATTCTTGCATTCGTTGCCACAATCCAACCCATGATACAATGTCAAAAACCTTCTTAAAATCCACAAAACAGCAATACAAGGTTGCTCCCTCAAGCTGACTCTCATTCATAAGCACATGTAAAGCAACCAAATGATCTATGGTGTTATGACTAGGGCAAAAACCTACTTGTCCATAAGCTCGTTTGTTATTACTTTCTACTCATTTACTCAATTGCATTTCTAGGATAGTGCTGAATAGCTTTGCCATGGTTGAATGACCATAATCATGCAATAATTTGTGAGTAAATTGCAATCTCCTCCAAAAAGATGGAGTTAGGGAGGGAGAATAGAAGAAATGAATAAGAAAGAGGGTAGTTAATTACTTGGGTGAGAGAAGAGATTCAATATACAGTGTGAGTTAATAAAGAAAGATAGGAGGAAAGCAATTTAATAAGGCAAGAGAAGTTAAATAAAGACAAGGAGAGAGAGTAGCTACCTAAATCTCGAAGGCTCTCAAAGCCCAAAGGAGGCAAGCACTAGCTCAAACAATGTACAAGACATAACAATGCCACCAAAAAGTCATAAACTGGATTTGAGGTTGACATCAAGGGCATTCTCATAAACACCACAGGCACAATAAATTGTGAAATATAGATAGTTGCTTAATTGAATATACATTTCTTCCAAATATGGTCATGGCATCATTTTCATGAGATTGATAGGATAAGGATGCTTAAGAAAAGGCAAGGAAAAATGGGGAACTCTTCTTGATGTAAAGAAAAAGTGGGATCTAATGCAAAGACTCCTAAGTTATTCCCTAGGATAATGAACTAGCCTAATGACTATGGCAAGCTGTATTTGCTATTTTAAGTCTCTTTAAGAGTATATATATTCATGTCCCAACGAACAAGAATAAGACTTACCCAATGATTCATGGTTAAAGAGTGACATGAGGAAGCTTCCCTCCTATGGCAACATGGAACCATTGGGACCCTACAATAATCCCCATGTTTGATCCTATGATGGAGAAGAAATTCTCTAGCCAACACAATGTATGGGCATCCAATAAGTGGTAAGGTGGAACCCGAGAAGGATTTAGGTATCCAATCACAAGTTATCTATCTCAAAGGAGACAAGTTGTACAAGCTACATAAAGTTGTTTTAAAGTAAATGTTTGGAATTTTATACATGCCTAAAGGACATTCAAATCTATAAGGGAGGTGTTGCGAGCACATACCTTATTTGCTCCATGCAAATCTTGTATTTTCTTAAGTAGCTTTAGAAGTGGATTCTTGTCTTAGGAATGGCTTATAGTGCTCCTAGAAAGTTCATTTATCCTAACAACTATCATTTTAAGGTTTTGATATTTTGAGTCTTCCCCCCAAAATAACCCTTTGGTAAGTGGTATATATCTTTGTTGAGCTTTGAAGTCTCTCTTCTCTTCCAAAAAACCCCTTTTGAAAGTGGTTTACATCTTTCCACTGTTCACATTTAGAAAAGAGCTTTATCTTTTTAGGTGAATTAAGCTATGTTTATGAGACCTAAAAAGTAGTATATATGTTAAAACCCATTAGATGCCCACTTCATAAGGTTATATTGAGTAAAATGTAGTTTGGATGTCAACTATGGTTTTGAAAGATACAAAAGGTAAATAGTTT